>NC_083586.1:61662236-61668186 GCF_027579695.1 Neoarius graeffei | reverse complement strand
TTCCTGCTTCACCATGACCCAATTCAAGATATTACATCATGCATCACATCACGTGGTGGGCTTTCCCCGTTCACGCAAGGCATTGTGAGATACAAATTTGAAACAGGAGAGAAAAATGGAGGACGTGAGTGTGCGAATGAAACGTGAAAGAGCGACTACAGTAACGGAAAGAAAGCGAGAAGAAAAGACGTTATGTTATATATGAAGGAAAGGAAACGCAGGACCAAACTAATAAATATGGGCGCTCAGCGAGCACCTCGGTGTGATCAGCTGTTCGTTTAGCGACAGAATGATGGAACTGTCAGTGCACGCTCAAAGGGAAACCTGCGCATGCGCACACGGACTTCCTCTGTCTGCTTGACTGCGCGAAGCGAGCGATTTCATGCACATTATTTGCTTTAATCCCCTCAAATTAAATAACTTCCCAGCCACAGAATGGCCTGATATTTTGTGAGATATTACAGAAATAAACATACATCACAATGACCACATTTCAGACGGAACTAAATTTCTCTGATTTTATGAAATCGAAAGGCCGTCTCACTCTAAGAATTAAATAATTACCAATAATTTTGACTTGAAGGGTTCTTTGGTTGTCCTTCTGGGGGAACCCTTAACCTCACCCCCAGCTCTGGGTCTAACTCCACCCACTGCATAATTTAATTGAAAAATGTGGAAAAAATTGGCATGGGTCTGAGGGGGGTGGGGTTGGGGTTGAGAGGGGGCGTAAACTCCTGTGAATGATGAATCTCAATCAGCATATATTTGAAAACAAGTGCAGTTTTACAAGCACAGGGGCCAGGAAACGAGGACTGCCCACTTCTGATCAGATGTAGAGAAGTACCAAATGGTGGAGTCTCCAGCTGCATTGGCCTTGCAATGTCCAGGGTGATTTAACCACAAGATGATGTTTTTTGAGCCGTTTTCAACCCATAACATTCCGATTTTCTTCTCCACAAGAAACCAAACAAAGGCACGAAAGCAGATGGCAACAATGATCTCGCCATTCCAAGATTCAAATGCAGTACTTTTGGTTGAAGGACATTTAAGTATGCTGGCCCTAAACTATGGAATATACTTCCAAAGAACTGAAAGAACATAACCAATCTCAAAGAGCTCAAAAAACAACTTAAAACATATCTCTTTAGAATTGCTTATGAATAACTTATTATTATGTTAGGCATTTATTTTAATTATCAATTTCAATTATTATTAGTGTAAAGCGCCATAGAGTGATAGATATGGTACTATATAAGTTTGTCAATTTATTTAATTATTATTTATTATTTTATAAAAAATAAATATAATTTTATGAACATTAACACCAGCATGTGTTGATGTGTTTCATGACAGTACAGCCTTATCATTTAGTTTACATCTCAAAACACACACATTTAAGTCTACAGCACCTTTTTAAACATTTTTTTTTGTAGAATCCTAGAATGAGTGTTTCCTTAAAGCTAGAAGACCGTTCGATTTCATAAACCAGTGAAATTTAGTTCCCTCTGAAATGTAGTCATTGTGATATATGTATCACAATATCATGTATTCTGATATTATATTTATAATGTAAATATATTAATTATTATATATTATATATTATAATGTTTATAATTTACAGTGTGTACACACACACACACACACACACACACACACACACCAGTTATTCCACGAAATCGAGTCATACATGAGCTGATAGTCGACAAGGCGCGTAGCACTGAGATTGAGTGGAATAACTGTTTTATTCTATCCACATTCACTGGATTTTGAGAAACACAGAATTTTTATTTTTCATTTTTGCAAATTTGATAAAAAAAAATACAAAATGTCCAACAAAATCATTTCCGCTTAGAATGTAGACAAACTGGTCAAACGACAGGAATAATTTGTGAAAAATGTGATAATAATAATTCTTGAAAAATTAAAAAAAGATACGGTCTTACCATCAAATACTTTGATTCCATATTTTGTTGCTTTTTTATTTTGGGGGGTTTTGTTTTCGAGTAGAGTTTTTATTTCATCCTCGGTTGGTTCAGCAACACGCTCCGCCATTTTATTTTTCTCTACTCATGGTATATGAGCTGATATCCTAGTAGTCGAGTAGCCAATCAGATATACCTGTGCAAAAGTCTTAGGCACGTGTAAAGAAATGCTGTCAAAAATAATGACATGAAACATTTCAAACATTAAAAAAATACTATAAACTGTAATCAGTAAGCCATAGTAAATGAAACAAAGTCGATATTTGGTGTGAGACAAAATTCCCTTTGCTTTAAAAAAAAAATAGCAGTCTCAGGTCCAGTGAGAGCCCTGTGATGACCTGGCGACTTGTCCAGGGTGTACCCCGCCTTTCGCCCGTAGTCAGCTGGGATAGGCTCCAGCTTGCCTGCGACCCTGTAGAACAGGATAAAGCAGCTAGAGATAATGAGATGAGATGAGATGAGGTCCAGTGAGTGCAGTTTTATGTGGAAATGAGCTGTAGGTTTTACTGAGCATCTTCCAGAACCAGCCACAGTTCTTCTGGACACTTTGACTGTCACACTCGCGTCTTCATTTTGCGCCAAAACCCAGCAGCCTTCATTATGGTTTCTTTTTTAATCTGAAAAGTGCTCGCTTATGGAATATGCTGCTCAGGTACAAACTTTTTTCCTGAAACATTTAATTTTGTGCTGGAAAAAAATGAATGTTTGGAACTCTAAAGTGTTTTTGTAATGTTGTAACTCGATAATGTAGAAATCATAAAATAGAAATCTATATTAAAATTTGTGTGAAAAAATAGGGACGGGAACTAAGACTTTTGCACAGCACTGTATATGTTTTAAATCTAGAACCTGTCAGGAGTTCAATATTTAGCTAACCTGTCTTGGTCAATGACAATGTATTAACATATAAACTGTACAGGACTGTTTGTGTGTGTGTGTGTGTGTGTTTTTTTTTTTTTTAATCTTAGCTGTTTATAAATGTCTGTTTATTGTGCAAGAGCAATATCCTGTAACTTTCAGTGGGTGGAATCTCCCTAAATATCTGTTACTTTGAAATGCCTGAGCGAGTTATAGGAAATGCAGTCTTTCCTCTTCGATCACGTTCAATATAAAAGAATAAAGCTCTAAAGATTTTCTCCATTTATTCCTCGAAGTGCACTTCTTATCATCTAGAAACATGAACAAAACATCACCAATTAGCTAAACACTGAAGCGTTATGGGGCGGCCATTTTAGAAAACCAGAAGTTTTTTTTTCTAAAATGGCCGCCCCATAACGCTTCAGTGTTTAGCTAATCGGTGATGTTTTGTTCATGTTTCTAGATGATAAGAAGTCCGACATCAGTGTTTCTGAAGAGCTGGATGTGGTTTGAGGTTCATCTTTTGGATCTGACCCAAAATATTTTGAATGACAAATTTCCACAAGCTGTTAGCAACATTAGCCTCAAGTGCAAAACTAACAAAGAAACCATCAGATAGCAAACATGTCTGGGCTGATCGAAGTAGTGAATTTGATTTATTGCCACATTTTTCCTTTAAAAAAAGCAGTCACAAATCATCTTTACTCTGATGGTGTGTTAGGGCTGGAGCTGAGGCAGGGGTAATATTCTGAGAAAAACTTAGAAGTTCTGATTTCTGAGATTAAAGTCATACATTTATGAGAAAAAAAAACCTTTAATATCCTCCAAAATTATAGTCATAAATTTGCAACAAAACCCCTCCTCAAATTCCAGAATTAAAAAGTTACAAATTTATAAGAAAAACTCTCATGCTACCCAACGTCATGCCTGCAGTGCACTTCGAGGAATAAATGGAGAAAATCTGTATTAAGAAGGTGGAAAGAGTACTTTGAGGATTTATTAAATGAGGAGAATCCAAGAGAGAAAAGGTCAGATTCATTGGAGACAGAAAATCAGGAAGCAGAGTTGGTTAGTAAGGATGAGGTGAGGGCAGCCATGAAAAGAATGAAGACTGGGACAGCAGTCGGACCAGATGGTATCCCGATTGAGGCTTGGAGATGTTTGGGTGAGACGGCTGTGGAGTTCCTAACGAGATTGTTTAATAAGATCCTAGAGAATGAGAAAATGCCAAATGAATGGAGAAAGAGTGTGCTCGTCCCAATATACAAGAATAAGGGAGATGTACAGAGCTGCAGTAACTACAGAGGGATAAAATTGATGAGCCACACCATGAAGCTATGGGAAAGGGTATTGGAGGCGAGATTGAGAAGAGAGGTAGCAATCTGTGAACAGCAGTACGGGTTTATGCCAAGGAAGAGCACTTCGGACGCAATTTTTGCTTTAAGAATGTTAATGGAGAAGTACAGGGAAGGCCAGAGAAAGCTACACTGTGTGTTTGTAGACCTGGAGAAGGCATACGATAGAGTGCCGAGAGATGAGTTATGGTATTGTATGAGAAAGAGTGGAGTGAATGAGAAGTATATCAGAGTGGTGCAAGACATGTATGAGAACAGTGAAACAGCAGTGAGGTGTGCAGTTGGAACGACTGAATGGTTCAAGGTGAAGGTGGGACGTCATCAAGGATCTGCTTTGAGTCCTTTTTTGTTTGCCATAGTGATGGATAGCTTGACGGATGAAGTGAGGCAAGAGTCACCATGGAACATGTTTGCGGATGATCGTGGTATGTGGTGAAAGTCGAAAGGAGGTTGAGTTGGGTTTGGAGAGATGGAGGTATGCATTGGAACGAAGAGGAATGAAGGTGACCAGTAGCAAAACAGAATACATGTGCATCAGTGAGAACGGGGATGAGAGTGTAGTGAAGATGCAAGGAGTAGACGTAAAGAAAGTTGGTGAATTCAAGTACCTGGGGTCAACTGTGCAGGAAAATGGGGGCTGCGATAGTGAGGTGAGGAAGAGAGTGCAGGCAGGGTGGAGCAGTTGGAGAAGGATTTCAGGAGTCATTTGTGATAGGAAAGTCCCAGCAAAAGTGAAAGGCAAGATGTATAAGACAGCAGTGAGACCAGCTGTGATGTATGGATTGGAGACCGTACCCTTAACGAAGAGACAGGAGGCAAAGTTGGAGGTGGCGGAGTTGAGGATGTTAAGGTTTGCGATGGGAGGTTGAACAGGGTAAGGAACGAGCGCATCAGAGGGACAGCACATGTGGAGAGCTTGGGAATTAAGTTAAGAGAGATGAGACTGAGATGGTATGGGAACATCCTGAGAAGACATGCAGAGCATGTGGGAAGGAGAATGTTGAGGATGGAGCTGCCAGGCAAACGAAAACGAGGAAGGCCAAAGAGGAGATACATGGATGTGGTGAGAGAGGACATGAAAGTGGCAGGTGTGGTAGAGAAGGATATGGAAGACAGGGAGCAATGGAGATGAAAGATCCGCTGTGGTGACCCCTAATCGGGAGCAGCCAAACGAAGAAGAAGAATCTTTTTTTTTTTTGCCTTAGCATTATTCACATTATCAGTGATATTTTACAACAACAAATTATGATTTTGGAGCTTAGCCATATCATTTGAAGGAAGAATATTAAAATGTGTTTTTGCATTGAGAAGGATGTTAGCAACATTAGCCTTGTAGCATAGCGAAGAAGGCTAAAGAAACTCACTTCATGCTTTTACATGTTCACAGGTTTATGTGTGTGTGTGTTGGTTATAGGTGGTGAGGTGTGACTCCCAAGCGATGAAGACACACTGACTCAGAGGGAAACATGCTCAACTTGGAGGAAGAGCCAATCAAATACGGCGAGCTCATCGTCCTCGGGTAAAAAGATCAATATCATAATCAATGACACGAGCTGGAAATTCCCATCATTTCAGTATCATCATGTGTGTTATAACTGTCTGAACAGTTTGTCTGTGCTAAAGGGTTTCACTAGCCTGGCAAGCCAGACCAAATGTGAATATTTAGTCTGGCCTCGATCCGTAGACATTTCCGACGGGTGTAGGAGGAACAAACCGCTGTCTTTCAAACTGTCTCTGTGCGTATAGGCCAACGCT
>NC_083586.1:61167236-61304736 GCF_027579695.1 Neoarius graeffei | reverse complement strand
CGCAGATTGCGATTTAATTTCGTTTGTGAGAGTTTTGACCCTTGATTAAATCACTTGTACTTTGACAATTTCATGAGGGTGTACGTTCTTCTGAAATCAACTCCTCTCACAATTTGTGGAGGAATTTCACCAAACTTGGCAGAAGGCTTTGCTATATGACGGTTATACGCAGATTGAAATTTCGTTTAATTTGGGCAGATTTTCCCCAGAGTTATATGGAATCAATTTTGTGCCAAAATGTTCATACAATACTTTTGAAATATCAAACAAAAACGACAAATCAAAATACAAAAAAAGAAGTCAATTTTTTTTAGACTGGCAAACAAATTATTCGTGTAATCGTGCAAAATATCAGCCTATTACTCTTCAGAAACCTTTTATTTTTGTTCCGCGTCTTTCTCAGTTTTGTCTGACGTCATTTATTTTGGTTGCGATTCCAGCTTTCTCGTTTGCGCTCCCTGACTTTTTGCTTGCGGTTTTGGCACAAACTTCCCGTGTGGGCGGGCTGTCCAGGAATGCATTCCCATTGGCTGACTTGTGTTTGACTGACAGCTACACTCAGCCATTCCCTACTTGGATTCTGGCGGACTGTTTGACGAGTGAGCGATCCATTGACGGTAAACAAGGATGGAGTGGACTTCAGTGGCGACTATGATACTGAATTTACACTTTGTTGAATTAATTCAATATCATAGTCGCCACTGAAGTCCACTCCATCCTTGTTTACCGTCAATGGATCGCTCACTCGTCAAACAGTCCGCCAGAATCCGAGTAGGGAATGGCTGAGCGTAGCTGTCAGTCAAACACAAGTCAGCCAATGGGAATGCGTTCCTGGACAGCCCACCCACACGGGAAGTTTGTGCCAAAACCACAAGCAAAAAGTCAGGGAGCGCAAACGAGAAAGCTGGAATCGCAACCAAAATAAATTACATCAAACAAAACTGAGAAAGACGCGGAACAAAAATAAAAGGTTTCTGAAGAGTAATAGACTGATATTTTGCACGATTACACGAATAATTTGTTTGCCAGTCTAAAAAAATTGACTTTTTTTTTGTATTTTGATTTGCCGTTTTTTGCCGCTTTTCCACTATCAACGCGGCTGAGTTGGGCTGAGCCGTGCCGTGCTGAGTTGGGCTGAGTCGAGCTGAGCGGGGCTGTTGGAGTTGCATTTCGACTACAACCGCGCTGAACCGTGCTGGCTGGAAGTGGGTGGACACATTGGGTGGAGTTAGCGAAAGTGGATGGACGTCACGTGATGTCGTTAGGCGGCGCAAACAGTGACATCAGTGATCTTTTAAGCAGTGGTCTCACGACCCGAATAGTAAACAATAAACATGGAGTCGTTAGTGTTGCTGGTCTTGGTGCTGTGGCTTGTTGTCACCGACAACGCGGACAGATACTGGCAAGAGCGTATAGATGAGGCGAGGCGCATAAGGCTTCAGAAATTCTCGTAATTCGTAATTATTCTTCTTCCGGGTTTGCGGTGTTTACAGATCCCAGCGTGCTCGCGGGGCGTGTGTGGGCATGTGAGGACACTCCTCCTCACCAATCAGTGCACAGGGGAGTGTCTCCTCACGCCCCTAGCCCCACTCGGCTCGGTTTGGCTCGCTTCAGCCCCACTCCAAAACCGTGTGAGTTTTGGGGGCTAAGCAGGGCTGAAGCGAGTTGAGTCGTGCTGCTCTAAGGTAGTCAAAACGTGAGCTGTGTCGGGCTGAAGTGAGCTGAAAAAGGGTAGTGGAAAAGGGCCATTTGTTTGATATTTCAAAAGTATTGTATGAACGTTTTGGCACAAAATTGATTCCATAGAGTTACGCCCTTGATTATTAACAAGCTTGTACTTTGGCAATTTCATCAAGGTTTGCTCGCTTTCTGAAATCAACTTCCCTCACAATTTTTGTCATGGCGATGTCCGTCCCGGGAAGGGTGCTCACCTTCTGAAATCAACTCCTCTCACAATTTTTGGAGGAATTTCACGAAACTTGACAGGATTCTTTGCTATATGTCAGTAATACGCATCTTATTTCGTTCAATTCGGTCGCATTTTATCAGAGTTATGGCCGAGTTGCCAGCGGGGGATGTTGTGCTCTCAGAGCGCTCTTGTGTGACTGCGTTGAGGAATAATGAGTGAGGCAGAACATGATAAATGGATATGTGAGCGCTGAAAACATTATTATTGTGTTGAAAACCCTGGGACGTATTAGTGATTTTAGAGAGATGTGTCAGGTCTCGGGACGCCTGGCTCGAAACCAGGACAGTCCGGGACGTCCGGTCAATGTATGTTAATGCTCGTTGTTGTGTATTGCAGAGGGAGAAAATCCACAAGCGGTGTAAAAACATCTGCCCCAATAAAGACGACCTGTCCATCCCCAACATCACAAACAATCACGGTATGTAATAAAGTTGCACACTGATGCTGCACATGTGAAGACGTTTTCTAGACAGTTCCAGCTATTCGATTTAAGATTATTTAACCCAGATCACTTACTTCCTGTGTATAAATCCCAGGCTTCCTGGAGATAAGAGAGGAAAAACGATTTTGATTTTTAAGCCACGGATTTTATATTTCGCAGTCCCACTGAATCTGCTCGGATAGGAGTGGATTTAGATGGGATTTTATCGATTATACGTGGCGGATTTGTTCTGCGCCGGTCGCCTTGCTAGTTTACTCAGACATCATGGTGAAATATATGAATAACTTTTTACAGTTAATCAATAATCAGTTTGATTATTGCATCGAGTCGTTTCACATTTGATCGCCGCTCCCTTATTACTCGCACGAGCTTTACCCAGGAGTAGCCCCGCCCATTTTGCATCAGAATAGGAAAGGTCACTGCAGATGCGAGTTATTGAGACTTTACACCGTGACCACAGGTCCGTGATTATAAAGTGATTACAGGTTTAATATTAATCTGAGAAGGATGTGATGTCTGTAGGTTCCTAAGGACTTTTCTCTTTTATCTCCATAGATAAAGCCAAAGAGGAGCTTGAGCAGGTGCCCAAGGTAGGTATGAACAGAGAGCTGCTTCTGTTCTGTCTGTCTGTCTGTCTGTCCGTCTGTTTCTCACTCCACCTTTACTGATGTGTGGAGCAGATCTTCATGAGGCCTGACTTCATACTGAGCGAACCGGCCACCTTCAGTGCCGTGTTGCCATGGTCGCACTTCAGCGTCGCCGGGGGGAAGAGCAGCCGGGATGCCGCGTCGTCACGGTTACTGCAGGAGAAAGTACGTGTCTGTCTTTCCTTTAGCAATGTTGGAGATAATTAATAAATAACTGTTAAAACTCCGAGGTGTTAATGCTGTAGTGAAGATTGTTTCTGCTCGCCAATCTTGGCGAATCCAACGCCGTATCCATCCCGAGAAATCAAACAGCAGCCGGTTATTGGATCCTGATCTGTCTTTCTTCTCCGTCTTGTCGTAGTTGAGTCACTACCTGGACGTGGTGGAGGTGAGCATCGCTAGACAGATCTCTCTGCGCTCCGAGGCGTTCTTCCACGCCATGTCGTCTCAGCGCGAGCTCCAGGAGCAGCTGTGCGAGGCGGCTGGCGCCGTAAGGGCGCTGCGGGAACACACGGCCGGCTTGGGACGCACCATGAGCCGCGGGCCTCTGCAGGCGCTGCGGCACACGGTCACGCGCAGGAACTGCGTCACGCTGCACAGTAAACTGAAGCTGATGGCGGCGGTGCAGCAGACGCAGCCCACCGTGCAGCTGCTGCTCTCCACCTCGGAGTTCGTGGGCGCACTGGAGCTCATCAACACCACCAAGGAGGTGCTGCAGCAAGAGCTCCAGGGCATCCACAGTTTCAGGTACACACACACACACACACACACACACACACTTGCACTTTATAGCTTTTAGCAGGTTACATCATGATTAATCTGTGTGTGGACAGACACCTGGGCTCTCAGCTGTGTGAAATGGAGAAGCTGATCGATAAGATGATGGTGGCCGATTTCACCACGTACTCCAGGAGCGACCTCAACCGAGCCTTCGAGGACGACAACCAAGTACTGGAGAAGGTGACGTTTCGTGTTACACACCACACCGCTGTTGAATTCTACATTCCGATTGGTCAGAAGGCGGTGATTAGTTTCCTCAAACAGCAGCTCTGACAGCAGTGCGGCTGCAAATCACAGGTTTATTTTCCTGCACTCGTTCGAATACGTTATGGTTTCTATAGCAACAGCTGATTTACCGGTACATGTACAGCAGAAGCTCCACATAATGCGTGTATGGTGAAGTTTTCTGCAGGGAGATGTTAAGTTACCGTTTAAGGAAGGAGTCTCCGGTGTCGGCGCTTTCACAGTCCAACGGTTTTATCAGCTCGTCTGTCCATGAGGCCGGTGGGCTGTTGCCATGGCGTCCGTCTGTCTGTCTGTCCGTCGTCCACAATTCAGTTAAACCGTATCTCCTCGTCCGTCAGTTCTCCACGGATTTCCTTTCCGATTGTTCTGTTTGAAAGAACTCATCACTCCGCACAAAACTTGGTCGTCGTTTTGTCAAATTTTTGCTAACGAGTTACTAATTCGGCCAAATTAACGAATTTTCAGACTTTTCACTCGCATTCTATCTCCTCTCTGATTTCTCATCCGAGTCCAGTTCTGATGGATGTTTTGGGTCGATCTTCCCTCGAGGAACAAAACTTGGTTGTTTTGTTTTGTTGATTTTCCTGTTGTAATGAAATTGTTTATTTTCAGTTAAATCGTGTTTCCTCCCTCCTTCGGTTCTCACTGGATTTCAGTTCTGATTGTTTTATTTAAAAGAACTCGACCTTTTTTTTTCGTTGACCCTTTTTCATTTCCGTTTCCGGTTGAGAGTACGCTGTGCACGTTCTGGCTGCCGCTTCTCACCGGAGCTTTTTATTTTATTTTATTTTTTGTGTTTGTGTAGTTCGATGTTTGTTTTTGTTTGAGTGTTTTGCCCGCCGGTTGTGGTGTAGCACCAGACCCAGTTTTGGGTGTCGGTTCCCTCCAGGCCTTGGTTCGCTGTGGGTGATGCCTGTGCTCCTCGCTATGGACTGCAGTGAGCTCGTTGCTCATTTGAACATCGTGGTTGTGCGGCGGTGCTTTAGTGCTTGGCGTGATGTTCCAAGCGATGTTGCTCGGTGGCGTCGCGGCAGCTGTGCAGACGGTTTGGAACATACCAGCGCTCTGCGTGGCGCTGCGTCTGTGCTCGCTTTTACCCCTTTTCCACCAAATCAGTTCCAGGGCTGGTTCGGGGCTGATGCTGGTTCACAACTCGTTCAACTTGCGAGCCAGCTGAGAACCAGTTTGCTTTTCCATAGCTCGCGGTGCTAAGGGAAGCCACGTCATTACGTCGCTGTATACGTCAGTTACGTCGCTACGTTTGCATAAACCTTGGCGCAAATATCAAAGCAAAAACAACACGGAAGAAGCAGCAGCAGCAACAATAATAATAATGGATGACTTCGCGTTTGTACAGCTGCTGCTTCTCGTCGCTTAAAAAATGGCGATCTTTCGCAGTCTTGTTATTGTTGTCGGTCTTAACAACTCCGCCCCCCCGCTGACGTAAGCGGTTCTTTCCTCTGGCCCAGCAGAGAGTTGGTGCTAGCCTGGAACCGGTTTTTCTGGCCCCAGAGCCAGTTCTTTGTCAGTGGAAACAGAAAACCCGGTTCCAAACTAAGCACTGGCCCCGAACCAGCCCAGGGTTTTTTCTAGAAAAATTTAGTATGAGGGCGCTCACCATGGCGAGGGAGCGGGGGGGATGGTGCTAGTTGTCCCCCCCCCCCCGCCGTGCAAAGCCTTTGAAAAATGCTCCAATGGGACATTCTGAGGCTGTCTGAGAGGGAAATTGTAACAAATTGTCTGTCAACATTGAAAAAGAAAGAAGTAATCTTCTTCTGCCCCGGACAGTCTTTGGCTTTCTTCCGCTTCGTGCCGCGGGATGACATCTTTAAATGCCCAAGTGTCAACAAAAACAACTCGCGAACTACTTCTGTCAAAAGCTCCCGCGCCGGTGGGTGAAAGGTCATTCAGTCTCGAGAAATCTCGCTCTACAAGTCAGCTGACCTTGTATGTAACGCATGTCAAATCTCGCGAGAGCAGCCGCGACAAGTAAACAACTAAACAGCATGGCGCCTCAGTCTGGAAAACGCCAATTCGGATTGTTTTTGCACCGTCTGGCGGTGTATCTACTATGATTGGAATATTTTTGGAGCAATTATAACGTATTTGATGATCAGACACATTGTCACGTAGTGTTGCTGGGATGTTTTCACAGAGTCGGTAAGGGGGCGCAGGCCGAGAGTAAGAGGGCGCAGCGCCCCTGTTCCCCCGTTTAGACGAAAGCCTGCAGCCCTGGAACTGCTTTGGTGGAAAAGGGGCATTTGTGGATCCATGGCGCGGTGTTCTGAGTAAGGTTGCCCGGCGGCGTTGCAGCGGCTGTGCTGGCAATGTGGGACTTGTTTTCGTGCGCCTTTTGGTGGGACTGTGGCTGCTACACCACTGGAGTGATATCCTGACCACTATTTGGTGGACTCTCCCCGCCCAATTTTAAAGCAACCTTGGTTTTTGAGAAAGGTGCTATATAAATTTAACTTATTATTATTTCTGCACAAAATTTTGTCATTGTATTGTCAAATTTTTTTGCTAGCAAATTAGTAATTAGGTCAACTTAGCACATTTTGCATCTCTTCTCTCATTATTATTATTATTATTATTATTATTATTATAATACCCGCGCTCCGAAGGAGGCGGGGTTATACTGGTTTACCTCTGTCTGTCCGTCCGTCTGAAACACCCTTTTTCTCAGCAACCACAACTCATAGACACTTGGTATCGAGCTTCAGCTTGGGGTTCTATACCGTGTCTACCGTTTTCAGGTCTGTCGCACATCGACTTCCTGTTTACCGACTGAATATACTTACGAAACATATATAGCGTGGATTTTGATGCTATTTCAGAATGACTGACAGTTTCCCAGGATGCTGTTTGAAATCCCTGGGCAGAGACACGGCTCTTTACTTGTTTCAGGGTTCATTATTTGTTGAAGTCAACATTCATAACATTCCTTCAGTCGCTCGCATTCTGATAGAAGTGAGAGCGGGGGGGGGGGGATACGGAAGTGAGCAGCAGCTCACGGTCGATCTTGTTTATCGTGCGATTTCAGTTCCGATCGACGTTTCGGGTCGATCTTCTCTCAGGGAACAGAATTTAGTCCTTTGTTGATGTACCTGTTGGAAACAGTTTGCCGTGGAGGTCGGTCCTCTCTCACATCGTCACATTTCAGTTCTGTTTGATGGTTTGGTCGTCATGGTTGCTCTGATGGCAGGATAGATGACCGATTTACGCCCTTGATATCTTCAGGACCGTGGCGTTTACGCGTTGCGGTTTCTCAATAGCATGAAAAGGTTTCAAATTTTTTTGGTCTTCAAGAAAGAAAAAAACGAGGCTGATGAGGGAATGACTGTTTGTTTATAGCTGCTGTGATTTAATTCAGAACAGGAACTTGTTTTATTCATTAATAAATAAAAAATGCTGTGGAGTAAAAGGAATAAAACACTTCAGGATGCTTTGTTCATGAAAGATCGAGGGAGAAGAAACCTTTGTCACATGCACACTCGAGCACAGTGAAATTCATCCTCTGCATTTAACCCGTCTGAAGCAGTGAACACACACGCGCACGCACACACCCAGAGCAGTGGGCAGCCACACTACAGCGCCCGGGGAGCAGTCAGGGGTTCGGTACCTCGCTCAAGGGCACCTCAGCCCAAGGCCGCCCCACGTTAACCTAACTGCATGTCTTTGGACTGTGGGGGAAACGGGAGCACCCGGAGGAAACCCACGCGGACACGGGGAGAACATGCAAACTCCACACAGAAAGGCCCTCGCCGGCCACGGGGCTCGAACCCGGACCTTCTTGCTGTGAGGCGACAGCGCTAACCACTACACCACCGTAATCAACAACATGGTTGTTCACTTCTTCACATCAGCCCATCATTTACAGTAACGGCATGAGACACTGTGTATTCGTTACTTGTGGACTTCCCACAGTTCCCTTTGTTGTGGTTTGACATGAGGCTGAGCCTTACTGCTTTTACTCGAGCACAGGAAGATGTAGGTCGGTGTGTGGGAAGTACGGAGTCTTGCACTGGTTTGAGGTTTGAATCTGCGGTTGCGCTTTTTTTTTTTTTTAACATCATGGTGAATGAGGGAGGGTGGCACGGTGGTGTAGTGGTTAGCGCTGTCGCCTCACAGCAAGAAGGTCCTGGGTTCGAGCCCCGTGGCCGGCGAGGGCCTTTCTGTGCGGAGTTTGCATGTTCTCCCCGTGTCCGCGTGGGTTTCCTCCGGGTGCTCCGGTTTCCCCCACAGTCCAAAGACATGCAGGTTAGGTTAACTGGTGACTCTAAATTGAGCGTAGGTGTGAATGTGAGTGTGAATGGTTGTCTGTGTCTATGTGTCAGCCCTGTGATGACCTGGCGACTTGTCCAGGGTGTACCCTGCCTTTTGCCCGTAGTCAGCTGGGATAGGCTCCAGCTAGCCTGCGACCCTGTAGAACAGGATAAAGCGGCTAGAGATAATGAGATGAGATGAGATGAGATTTTTGTTAGCTATTTTGTCGCTGCTATAGCGAGTTCTGAGTGTTTGAAATCTGCTCTGTAATATATCAATCCATATGTCAAAGCAATGGCTGTAAACAAGATTTGTTGAGACCTGTGCGAGACATCGTAGGACGGAAATAAAACGTTCAGCGGAAATCAATCAAAGTGACCAACATCTGCCAATGTTGTCAAAAGACGTGCGCGCCCTCTTTCGAATGCTGACGTAATCAAGCCGGAAGTTTTGTTTGTTTTGATAGCAATCAGGAAAGTTTGAAAAAAGTACGCTGACGCACTTCCTGTTTCCTGAGTTGTTCGCGCCGAATCTTTTTTCCCGCGAGTGCCGGCGTTAATTACTAATCCTTTTTTAACTTTTTTTCTATAAATAAATTTCCAGTATCGTCTTCATTTTTATTATACTGTCGCTTTCATTTTTGTACTTTTCACTTTCGCTTTCCTTTTTCCGGTTTTTTTTTCCGGTTTTTTCTCTTTCTTTTTTCGGAAGAACCCCGAGACCGGAAGCTTTCTTTTTTTCTCCTCCACAAGCGGAGGCCATCTGATCTGCTTTAATATCAACAGATCTTCATTTAAGGTACGTGAATCTTTTCATCATGGCACACCTTCAGCCTGTTCAGTGTGCTGAGTGCAGGATGTTTAGTCATTCTTCCTCCGTCACTAGCGATAGCTCTATTAGCTTTACTTGTGATAAGTGCAGATTAGTTAGCTCTCTGACGGAGAAGATTTCAGTGCTAGAAGCGCGTGTCCAGGCTTTAGAGCAGGTTAGTGAGCGTGAGAACAGTGTAGTTTCTGTTAGGGAAAGTCTGGACGCCCTAGGTGGAGTTAGCAATCCCCCAACTCCGGCATTAGAGCCCTTACAGCGGGGCGAATGGGTGACGGCTCGGCGGCATAAGCATAGAGCCAAAGCTACCGCTGAGGCTCGCCCACGGGAGCACCACTCCTCTCCGCGTCACGTGTCGAACAGGTTTGCTCTCCTTAGTGATGCACCCACTGAGAAACCTGAAAGAGCTCTGGTTATAGGGGACTCTATCATACGGCACATGAAATTAGCTCAGCCTTTAGGGGCACCAGCAGCTTTAGTCAGGTGTATACTGGGAGCCAGGGCGCCGGACATAGCAGGTAATCTTAGGGTCCTAGGCAAGCATAGGTTCTCAAAGATAGTTATCCATGCAGGAGCTAATGATATACGCCTTCGTCAGTCTGAGGTTACTAAGAGTAACTTTGTAGAGGTGTTTAAATTAGCGAAGGCGATGTCCGATGCTGTAGTATGCTCTGGCCCCATCCCAATGCGGCGTGGCGATGTAGCTTACAGCAGGTTATGGTCGCTGAACTGCTGGCTGTCCAGGTGGTGCTCTGAAAACAGTGTGGGCTTTATAGATAATTGGGCTAATTTTGAGGGCACTGCTGGCCTGTTAGGGCGGGACGGTATCCATCCCACTCGGGAAGGTGCTGCTCTCATTTCCTGCAGCATAGGTCATAGTCTCAGAACAGGCCTAGTTAATTTCTGACAATCCAGAGCCAAGGCCAGGGAGCAGACGAACAGGCTAAACCGACTGTCTGCTAGCTGCACAGAGTCGTCACTCAGGGCCCACTACATCGAGACTGTGTCTGTTCCCCGAGCTCAACAAAAAGGTAGAAATTTTCAGAGAGTTTGTTCCAGTAACCTAATCAATATAAAATTAGATCAGACTGACTGTACAGCTGCTGCCAGCACCTTTGATCTAAAGGTGGGGCTATTAAATATTAGATCTCTTACATCTAAAGCGCTAATGGTTAATGAACTCATTACTGATCAGGAGTTTAATGTACTGTGTTTAACAGAAACATGGATTAAGCCAAATGAATATATAGCATTAAATGAAGCGAGTCCTCCTGGATACAGTTATATACACCAGCCTCGTCTAACTGGCAGAGGACGAGGCGTCGCGGTTATTTATAACGATTATCTAGGTGTAACACACAAACCTGGTTATAAATTTAATACATTTGAAGTTCTTCATACTCATATAATGTATGTAGCCTCAAAAAATAAGTCTACCCAGTTAATTCCATTGCTTATTATTTACAGGCCCCCGGGGCCATATTCTGAGTTTCTTTCTGAATTTGCAGATTTTATCTCAGATTTGGTTATTTCCTTAGACAAAGCTTTAGTTGTCGGAGATTTTAATATTCACTTTGATAACCCAGAAGACCCTTTAAAAACAGCGTTTGTGTCCATCTTAGATTCAGTCGGGATTAAGCAGAATGTCATAGGACCGACCCATAATGGTGGTCACACCCTTGATCTAATACTAACATTTAGATTAAACGTAGACAATATAGTCATACTTCCACAGTCTGAAGTTATCTCAGATCATTGTCTCATCTCATTCAAAATATGTCTGAGTAATAATATATGCACCTCACCACGCTACTGTATTAAACGTACTTTCACGTCAACTACTGCACAGAGCTTTATAAATGATCTCCCAGAGCTGTCAACTTTGATTGGGTCACTGTCAGCCCCTGCAGAACTCGATCAGGCAACTGAATGCTTAGAGTCAACATTCCGCCATACTTTAGATAATGTAGCTCCTCTAAAAAGGAAAATGGTCAGAGACAAAAAATTAGCACCCTGGTATAATGATGACACTCGCACATTAAAACAGACCACTCGAAAATTGGAACGTAAATGGCGTCAAACAAAATTGGTAGTGTTCAAATTGGCGTGGAAGGAGAGCTTCCTGAAGTATAAAAAAGCTCTTAGTGCTGCGAGATCAACATATCTCTCCTCCCTAATAGAAGATAACAAAAATAATCCTAGATTCCTATTTAATACTGTAGCAAAATTAACCAGGAATAAGTCCACTATAGACACATGCACACCTGCAGTATGTAGTAGCAACGACTTCATGAATTTTTTTAATGACAAAATTGAGAATATCCGACAAAAAATTCAAACTACTAATTTAAGGTTAGACAATGAAAGTGAACTTGTAGTTAACAATATAACTGTATCAGATCATCAGTTAGAATGTTTTACTCCCCTAAAAGAAACTGAATTACTCTCATTAATCTCTACATCAAAAGCCTCAACTTGCGTACTAGATCCCTTACCGACACATCTATTCAAACAGATAATGCCTGGAGTAATTGAACCGCTTCTAAAAATAATAAATTCTTCTCTTATGATTGGCTATGTACCCAAATCCTTTAAACTAGCAGTTATCAAACCCCTGATTAAAAAACCTGACCTTGATCCCTGTCAGCTGTCCAATTATCGGCCAATATCAAACCTCCCCTTTATCTCCAAGATCCTTGAAAAAGCTGTGGCACAGCAGTTATGCTCATATTTACATAGGAATAACATCCATGAAATGTATCAGTCAGGATTTAGACCTCATCATAGCACAGAGACAGCACTGGTTAAAGTAGTAAACGACCTACTGTTGGCGTCTGATCAGGGCTGTGTCTCGCTACTTGTGTTGCTTGACCTTAGTGCAGCATTTGATACCATTGATCATTCCATTCTTCTGGATAGACTAGAAAATGTTGTGGGAGTTAAGGGAATGGCCCTCTCCTGGCTCAGGTCTTATCTAACTGATCGTTATCAGTATGTCGATATAAATGGTGATATTTCTAGACGTACCGAGGTAAAGTTTGGTGTTCCACAAGGTTCTGTCTTGGGTCCACTGCTTTTTTCTCTATATATGTTACCTTTGGGCGATATTATTCGTAAACATTGTATTAGTTTCCACTGTTATGCTGATGACACACAGTTGTATGTCTCTGCAAAACCTGATGAGAGACACCAGCTTAATAGAATTGAGGAATGTGTTAAGGACATTAGACACTGGATGCTTATTAATTTCCTTCTGCTTAACTCTGACAAGACTGAAGTACTTGTGCTAGGACCACATAAAGCTAGAAGTAAGTTTTCTGATTACACAGTAACTCTGGATGACATTTCTGTTTCTTCACGTGCAGCAGTAAAAGACCTCGGAGTGATTATTGACCCCAGTCTTTCATTCGAAACTCACATTGATAACATCACCCGGATAGCTTTCTTTCATCTCAGAAATATTGCAAAGATAAGAAATTTAATGTCATTGCATGATGCAGAAAAACTAGTCCATGCTTTCGTTACCTCCAGGTTGGATTATTGTAATGCCTTACTGTCTGGATGTTCCAATAAGTGCATAAACAAGCTCCAGTTAGTTCAAAATGCAGCAGCAAGAGTCCTTACTAGAACTAGAAAATATGACCACATCACGCCTGTCTTATCCACACTGCATTGGCTCCCAATCAAATTTCGTATTGATTATAAAATACTACTATTGACCTTTAAAGCACTAAATGGTCTCGCACCACAGTACCTGAGTGAACTTCTGCTCCTCTATGACCCGCCACGCCTACTTAGATCAAAAGGTGCAGGCTATCTGCTGGTACCTCGTATAGTGAAGGCTACATCAGGGGGCAGAGCCTTTTCTTACAAAGCCCCACAGTTATGGAACAGCCTTCCAAGTAATGTTCGGGAATCAGACACAGTCTCAGCATTTAAGTCTAGGCTGAAAACATATCTGTTTAGTCAAGCCTTTTGTTAATGGTGTTTATGAGGTAAAGGAGTAGATCTGGAGGGTCCTCAGACATAGAGTGTTTTGGTAAACTGGGATGTATGGATGCTGTCAGTCCCCACTCGCTTGCTCACTCGAGTTTGTTGACGGTGCAGTGGCTGGCTGCTTTATGTCCCGGGGCTCCCTCATGCCTGTGTTACCTTCTGGCTCTCTCCTTTTAGTTATGCTGTCATAGTTAGTTGCCGGAGTCCCTGCTTGTACTCGGTGCAATATGTATACTGTTCCTACTTATTCAGGTGACATTGGGCATACCTAACCACCTGTGTTTTCTTTCTCTTCCCCCCCCACCCCCCCCCCACCCCAAATCTGTCCCTCTGAGTTACATGGAGTCAACAGGAAATCTTTTGGTGGAGACGGTGGGGACCTCGACTGGCTATCGTAGCCTGCAGGGAATCGGCCGTCAGACGTTCTGTCGCATGTCCCAGACCCGGTGAAATGTAACTGAATTGTCTTGGCCAGGCCTAAGGGTCCCATCTGCATCTCATCATTGCTGAGGAGTGTGCTCCCATCACCCAATCAAGCATTCAGCCAGAGCAGGTCATGATATATTTTTTACCATATTAACATGCCATTGTGCGTCATGCCTGATGTAAAGACTCTCGTCTCTGCGAGCCTACCACACAGATTTAATACTTGTCATTTTTAGGGCATACCTAACAACGTGTTTTCTTTCTCTCCCCCCCCATCTGTCCCTCTGAGTTACATGTTGATCCTGGGATTGAGATGCTGGCCTCTTCTGCCCCTCGGACCTGCTTGATCTATCCTGGTGCCCTGTGTCTGGTCGGAGTTTTATCGCCCCACTCCTGTGAAGGACGGCCCCATGAGGACAGTTGAGGGTTATACCTGTTAAAACTGTTAATATTATAGTCAGGCTGTCTGTTGTTGCCCAAATGAGGATGGGTTCCCTTTTGAGTCTGGTTCCTCTCGAGGTTTCTTCCTCATGTCGTCTGAGGGAGTTTTTCCTTGCCACCGTCGCCACAGGCTTGCTCATTGGGGATAGATTAGGGATAAAATTAGCTCATGTTTTAAGTCGTTCAAATTCTGTAAAGCTGCTTTGCGACAATGTTTATTGTTAAAAGCGCTGTACAAATAAACTTGATTTTGATTTTTTTGATTTTTTGAATGGTTGTCTGTGTCTATGTGTCAGCCCTGTGATGACCTGGCGACTTGTCCAGGGTGTACCCCGCCTTTCGCCCGTAGTCAGCTGGGATAGGCTCCAGCTCGCCTGCGACCCTGTAGAACAGGATAAAGCGGCTAGAGATAATGAGATGAGATGAGGTGAATGAGGGGGTTGGTGCAACATGTACACACATGCACTGCATCTGAGGTGTGTGTGTGTGTGTGTGTGTGTGTGTGTGTGTGTGTGTGTGTGTGTGTGTGTGTGTGTTTCAGGACCGGCTCCAGTCTCTGGTCTTTGGCCTGCTGAGACAGAGGAAGCTGGATTTCCTGGACATCTACAGCGAGGAGATGATGCAAGCAGCCAAGGGCATCGTCAGACAGGTGAAGAGTTCCTCCACTAATAACGCCCAGTTCACTCTGAGTTCACGTTCCCTCTGTTTGATATAAGATGCGTTTGGTGCCAGTCGTGCTCCTCTGACGGTGTGCGTTTCTTGTTGTGTTCAGTGTGTGATAAAGGCGGTGTCTCAGATTGAGGAGATCGACACGGACACCGTCGTCAAGTGAGCAACTTTTTATTTTTCCAAACATTTCCTGTTCAAAGCGGACTGGATTTAGGATTAAAAAAAAGTGTGTGTGCGTGTTGCAGGCTGCAGGATCAGATGAGGCTGATGATGTTTGCTCAGTGGTTTGAGCTCCTGCAGAACATCTTCGAGTATTTCCTGCTCTTCCTCACCAGGATCAAAGTACACCAGCTCACACTTTTTACTGAAACTCTGTGTTTACTCATAAGCCGTTTTCAATCCGAGTGCACGTTTGTGTTTTAGGCCACTCTCGGCATGATCCGGAACGTGGTCCTGGAAGTCCTCGACAGCAGCCAGAGGAACCGAGCGGCCGACGCGTGTCCGCTCGCCGACGGCGGCTCCGTGGAGAACGAAGACGAGGAGGAGGAGGACGAATCGGGTCTCCGTCCCGGAGAAGCCGAGCTCGCCTTCCTGACACACGAGGGGCTGTTTATCAGCGACGCGATAAGCGAAGCCGAACGCCGCAGCAACGGTGCGTCGTCTCAAACCAGAGCGCAGGCGAAAGAGGAAGCTTCAGGAAGCGACTCGGCCTCGGGCACTACGGAGTCATCCTCCAGCAGGGAGCACATCACAAACACTACCTCCTCCCTGCCCACAGGGGGCGCCGCCGCTGCACTGTGAGCACACGCACGTCACGTTTAATTAGCACGCTTATTAGAGACTCCTTTGCCATGCGAGAAGACGGAGGTTTTCTCGCACAGGAAACCTCTAAGTATGAATTCTTTTCTCTTTGAAAACGGCTTCTCCGTATTTTTGTTGGAAAAGCGAACAATAGACAGAAATGCGTTTTTGTTTAGTTTCTTTCGGGTTTTTCTAGGGCTGTGCTCACAGCTCGCGATACTCGATCATGCACGATTTTCGGGGGTACGATACGATATCGTTTACTCACTTGAAAATCCCATATATGACATGTTTCATGCATATCTCCCGGTTCTGTAGCAGGTTGTCACCAATTTTCACTCGATTTAAAGCACGTTTCATGCCAGAAACCGACGGAAGTTCATGCTTGCAACCGGGTTCCAACCAAAAACATTTTTATTTGCAAATGGCGCTTCCAGTTACTCAGGGCACGCGCACTAGAAGTTAGGCGCTCTGCTTCAATGCGCTCTGCTACAGACGCCGCAAGCCGCTAATCACGTCCCCCATGTCTCCATGGCCTCGTCTCGAGACTCATTGATTGAATAATTTTGGCGCCAAACGTATTCGCGCCCTCTGCTTACAATACATTAAAGACCTCGTTTAACTCGATATATCGCGATATATATGGTACGATATCGTGAGCAACTGATGGCAAACGAGCACAGCCCTAGATTTTTCCTCCCTCATTTAGTCTCCAGTTTCCACCGACCCACCAGTGCTCGCTCTCTCTCTCTCCTCTGTTATAAGACACCTACCAACTTGGGAGGGTGAAAGCTAACACGTGCCTCCTCTGAGACACATGAAGCCACCCAGCAGTATCTTTTCAAACTAGTGAGCAGCATAAAGGCCAATTTATGCTGACAACCCAGTCCTCGCAGATGGTGTCGCAGATGGCGTCTGCGAAGCCCCCCCCCTTCGCAGACGCTCTGCGCGCACCTCCCAAAAATTGTGACCACCGCAGACAGCCTCGCAGACAAGAGGGCTCTGATTGGTCCACTCTACATCCGCTGTACACGCACTTCCGCTTCCCTACTTTCCCGGTTTGGTTTGTTTTCACGGCCGCCATTTTTAAAAACACGAGCGAAGATGGAGCAGCACGAAGAGCGGTTGATCGAGGAAGTGAGGAAGTACGGACATCTATACGACTCCAGTTCTAGTCATTATAAGTAACCGGAGGATAAACACTCCACTAACCACACCCACCAACTACTCCTAGCGATTTCGCGACTTCACGCCGCCTTGCGTTGTGGCGGTGAATAACATCGCGCACGCCTATTACTCCCCGCTCAACGATAAATTACAACCGTCTGCGAAAGCCTTGTCGCAAGAGCATGCAGAGGCCCTAACACAGAGGAAAGTGCCGTCTGCCCCCTTCCGCATACATTTACTCTCGGACGCCTGTGATCACCTAGTGTTGCTGTGATTTGATAGGAGAGAGAGAGAGAGAGAGTATGCCCCTCCCACTCAGAGCAGAGACGTTTTTGCTGTCGTGGTTTATCAGGCTACAGACGGGGAAATGTGCATTTTACTCTGTATTTATGAAAAACTGCGAGGTCAGTGAGTTAGGGTGTGTGTTCATATAACGTTTATTGCTGGCAGGACGCTGCATCAGAACAGCACTTCCACACTGCGTGTTAGTTTTGTTTCTATGACAGCAATGTTTTGACAACGTCGCCACGCTAACCATCGTGTGTTTGGTGGCCTAAAGAGGAACAACAGCGTCGATGCGGCGCCTTCCTGAAAAACTTCCGAAACTTCATTTTCTCTGTGTGTGTGTGTGTGTGTGTGTGTGTGTGTGTGTGTGTGTGTGTGTGTGTGTGTGTTTAGTGAGGATCTAATGCCGTCTGAACTGGAGCTGGGCAGAATCGCCAACAGCATCCAGGAGCTGCTGTACACTGCTTCAGATATTAGCCACGACCGCTGTGTTAAAGTCGTGCTGGCTAAGGCCAAGGTACACACACACACACACACACACCTCCCATTAGAGCTGCTCGATTATGGAAAAAATAATAATCACGATTATTTCAGTCAATATTGAAATTGCGATTATTCAAACGATTTTTTGAAACAATGCATTTATTCAGCCTTCGTCTTTAAGACAAAAAAACCCTCTTTGTTATTGATCATTTACGTTCACCTTTCTTTCAAACTGAAAATAAATATAGTCTAGAAAAACTTAAGTTTGCGATGTCTCTCGTCTCATCTCATTATCTGTAGCCGCTTTATCCTGTTCTACAGGGTCGCAGGCAAGCTGGAGCCTATCCCAGCTGACTACGGGCGAAAGGCGGGGTACACCCTGGACAAGTCGCCAGGCCATCACAGGGCTGACACTTAGGTGGGGTTTACATTAGACCGTATCAGCGGATCATCAGATTAATGTTTTTAAAACGATTAGTGTGCACACAGCAACGCCAATACACGATTCGCGTGCACACAGCAACACCAATACACGGATATGCTCGGCTCCGCAGGCATCCTGCGCTCCAAATCACTCCGCCCTGAACAGCGAGTGCCCTCTGGAGGGTGCGCACTCCGGCCCTGCGCAGCTCACAGAGCGCGCGAGTGAAGCGCACAAGCAGTGATTCGGGACTGAGCCGCTGTGTGTGTGATCCCAGCGCACATCACTTACCACTTGCAAGTGGAAGGATGGCAAGCTTAAAGACAATCATAACTACACAATGGGCAGTATTTGCATCAGTATTTGCAGTATTTTCATACTTTTATACTCTTTAATGAAAGGTGATACAAGGCGGAAGTCCACGCCATTTTTCAGCAGTCGCGTCACATGACCAACGCCAGCGAATCAGGAAGGTGGATGTCACAGTGACGTTGTCCAATGACGACACCAGCTAGAGCTCAGCACAGCGTATCCGCGTATTCTCAATGTTTACACAGCACCGGAGCTGACACGATCCGGATTGAATACGTGGACGCTGGCGGATTCCCGTTTCCAGGCGTTTTAATGTAAACGGACAGTGCATCCGCGAAGAAAACGACACAGATACGGTCTAATGTAAACTTGGCCATAGACACAGACAACCATTCACACTCACATTCACACCTACGGTCAATTTAGAGTCACCAGTTAACCTAACCTGCATGTCTTTGGACTGTGGGGGAAACCGGAGCACCCGGAGGAAACCCACGCGGACACGGGGAGAACATGCAAACTCCACACAGAAAGGCCCTCGCCGGCCACGGGGCTCGAACCCGGACCTTCTTGCTGTGAGGCGACAGCGCTAACCACTACACCACCATGCCGCCAGTTTGCGATGTATAAAACAAAATAAAAATATTCTTTTGACATAAGACAGAGAAAAACAAATGTACATAGGCTGCATGTCTTTGGCTAAATAATATCCGATGGATGCTGTGAGTGCGTCGTGCCTCTCCGAACTCGTGGCATTGCAGAGAGTGGCTGAAACGGATGGCTGCATTGTCTTGCTGGTTGTGGCGGCATCGGCTTTATCTTTTTTGTTTGTTTTTTATTGTTTCGTCGTGAATAACTTTATGGCTCGGTTTCAGGTGGTTGAAGAGGTTTGTAGCGTTGCCAAGAGGCGCAGATACTACCTTATTGCAAATCTTACACACGATGCGCTTCTGTTCCACGTCGGATTGTGAATCCCATATTACAGCCGTTTTTCGTCCCTTTTTGTCGACCAACCGATTCTGCCCTCCTTCTGTCATCTTGCGAGCCTACCTCGCGCCAAACAATTCACAATCTCTCCTCCTTTCAGCTGCACGAGTGGAGAGCCATAGAGACACACACACTGCTTCCGCCGCGTGAGTGTTGTCGGCAAGTCTGCGCATGGGCCCGCGGGAAGGAAACGTATTGCGTGTGCGCGTCCCCGACAAATGGCAAAATAATCGTTTCAACTAGATTATATGGATTTTGAGATCGTTTGACACAAAAATCGCAATCGTGATCAAAATTCGATTAATTGCACAGCCCTACCTCCCATACTACCCATATCTCACAAAGTCAGTGTTAATCTGTGTGTGTGTGTGTAGGACGGTTCTCTGGAGCGTCTGAGCTCGGCGGAGTTTGTGTGTATGAGCCGAGCGGTGGAAGCCTTTGCCAAGGACACCGAGGCTCTGTGCTGCAGGAGGAGTGCGAGTCTGCGGGGGGCGCTGCAGAGTCAGGCCAACCGCTTCGTCCACCGCTTCCACGACGAGCGCAAGACCAAGCTCAGGTACACACACGCGCGCGCTGCATGTAAACACTGTGCTTCTGACACTGTTTTTGTTAGAAATAATTCTCTTACACAGTGCGTGCGTGTGTGTGTGTGCAGTTTGTTGTTGGACACAGAAAGGTGGAAGCAGGCTGAAGTTCCTGCTGAATTCCAGCACCTGGTCGACTCCATCGCTGACGGACACATCACACTGCCCGAACGCAAACCAGCAGGTACGTACACTACCGTTCAAAAGTTTGGGGTCCCTTTGAAATGTCCTTATTTTTGAAAGAAAAGCTCTGTTCTTTTCAATGAAGATCACTTTAAACTAATCAGAAATCCATTCTATCCATTGCTAATGTGGTAAATGACTATTCTAGCTGCAAATGTGTGGTTTTTGGTGCAATATCTCCATAGGTGTATAGAGGCCCATTTCCAGCAACTCTCACTCCAGTGTTCTAATGGTACAATGTGTTTGCTCATTGCCTCAGAAGGCTAATGGATGATTAGAAAACCCTTGTACAATCATGTTAGCACAGCTGAAAACAGTTTAGCTCTTTAGAGAAGCTATAAAACTGACCTTCCTTTGAGCAGATTGAGTTTCTGGAGCATCACATTTGTGGGGTCGATTAAATGCTCAAAATGGCCAGAAAGATGTCTCGACTATATTTTCTATTCATTTTACAACTGATGGTGGTAAATAAAAGTGTGACTTTTCATGGAAAACACAAAATTGTCTGGGTGACCCCAAACTTTTGAACAGTAGTGTATATATACACACACATCACACTGCTGTTCTGATCTGCAGGTCCAGAAGAGAAGAAGCCAAATGACTTCCTGCTGGTTGATGGGCAGAAATACGCTGTCGTTGGGTGAGTGACCGAAACCTTCTCTCTCTCTCTCTCTCTCTCGCACACACTGACGTCAGTGTAGTGTATAAAGAGGAACACTGTAGTATAATCTGCCTGGTTACGGTAGTCGGCGTGTTGGGGTTTTTCCACGAAGCGTGACTAATCAGAGCACACATCATGCTGCTCCGGTGATAAAGCACATGCTTGGCTGTTCGATTCTGAAAGCAGGAAGTGGGTTTGTGATGTGCTGTAGTAGTTTCTGTTCTTACCATCTGAAACAGGATGAGTGATTTGGTGTCATCTAGAATTTTCTTGGGTCTTGATCTTTGACAGGACGGTGCTGCTGCTGATCCGGATGTTTCTGGAATACTGCCAGTGCGTCAACGACATCCCGTCTATCACCACCGACATGCTGACACGCCTCTCAGACCTCCTCAAGGTGTGTGAGTGGATAAACACGTCTGCATGTTTCAAAGCAACAGTATATTTCATTGCAGCATCCGTTGACTGACAAGTTTGTCGCCATGCCAACAGCACTTCAATTCCCGTAGCTGTCAGCTGGTGCTCGGGGCTGGAGCTCTGCAAGTGGTGGGACTAAAGACCATCACCACCAAGAACCTGGGTAACACACACACACTGTATCTATCTATATATCAGGGATGTGATTTTTCCGCGAATTCGCGGAATTCCGCTTTTTTCACCTCAAAAGTTGAAAAAAAAATGTTTCCGATTTTTCCCTCAAATCCACATTCGTATCCTATTCGTTCCGACTTTGTTTGAAAGATGGCAGCCTCGGATTTGCATCTTTACGCCTCGATCACGGAGGCTGCCATCTTTCAACTCTTTGTTTGAAGCGAGCGCGTTCATTGGTTGTTACAGAGCGATGGGCAAATCACCTACCTCGTTTCATCTCATTGACGCAATTACGTCATTGAGATGAAACGAGGTACGTGATTGGCCCATCGCTCTGTAACAACCAATGAACGCGCTTGTTAGCTGTACGTAAGCTCGCTTCAAACAGAGTTGAAAGATGGCAGCCTCCGTGATCGAGCGTAAAGATGCAAATCGAGTTAAAGAAATCGACAGAATAGTGAAAAACAAGTTCCGCTGGGAATGGTTGGAGAAAGAGGTTGCTACAGACGTTGGACATAAGACTGTGAGACATTTGTTCAGCGATTTCGTTCTTTGGGGAGAGGGCAGAGGTCTCTGGCTGTCAAGTTTGGGGATACTATCCCCAAACTCATACATGTCAACCTATACGGAATGTCCGTATTTTATACGGTTTTCATTCAATAAACGTAGTATACGGGCATATGAATAAAGTTATACGGATTTTTAAAAAAAAAAACTTCAATATTTATTTAGAGCTATAATCAATTCCCACGATGATAAAAGAGCGCATAACATTTACAAACGTACTGTACACCACAGACAGCCAGTAAAGAGTCTTATGAAATCGCGCGTTATCTTGTGGTAGCGAGACTTCGTTCCACTTCTGATCATGCGCACACCGCATTGCGAGAATCCCGTCAACTGGGAAGTAACATTTCCACCTGAGCGACTTTCACTAGCGACTGAAAAGATTCTGAATGGGCACTCCGGCAAGATCAACACAGACACTTGCTGTGACATGCAGCCTCGTGAGGTATTGGTGCAGAGCGCTAAAAAAGCTGTCATGGAGTACAATTCAGAACATTAGAGTGACACTTTGTGTTTTTGTCGAACATTGGAGCTTTGTATTCATTCTGAAGGTTTATTGTTATTAATATTGAATAAAAAGTAACTGGGATATATCATTGTTAATTATCATTCAAATTTTAGGCAAATTATTTTAATTTGCATCTTATACGGATTTTATAAGGGAAATACGGATTTTGGAGGTTGGTTATACAGGTTTGAGTGACCAAAGGTTGACATGTATGGGATACTGGGACCTCCCCTGCCCGAACTACGAGCGTCCAAAGTCGAGCTGGAGCCCGGGATAGAAACGAAACCTAAGCGGAGCGCCGCGGCTCGCCTCGGGGCGAATTACGTCCCAAGGCGCGGGGCTAGCGGGCCCTGCTCGCGCTGGTTCTTTGGGGGGGGAGTGAGTGAGTGTGTGAGAGTGAGTGAGAGTGTGTGTCAGAGTTGCATGTTGACCATTAAATTGGCTTGAATTTGTTAATCATGACAAGTTTTTTCTTGTGTGTTTGCTTGCCATTTTAGTACAATTTTTAAGTCAGAAAACCCCAAAACCCAGGAGCTTCGGGGGGCTTCCCCCCTTGTCCCCCCACCAGGGCGCTGCCCTGGACCAGCTGGGGGCCTGCGGCCTCCAGACCCCTGCCTAAGATTTTCAGATAATTTCACCGGCCCCAAATCACATCCCTGATATATATTATGATGAAGCTACACTTACAAATGTCTGAATTTCACTACATCAGAAAACACCTCAAACCTCGTGCCATTTATTTTAAAGAATACCACATGCTCACCACATTTATTTATTTATTTATTCTCCTTAAATGTTGTGTAATGCAATACACCAGACTCCCAGGCGCTGCCATCTTGGGATTTTTAATGATATTCGTCACCAGATCGCATAGACATATAAACATAAACGCCGCATTGAGCTGGTGGCCCCGTTGCTGGGATACGTCAGAGTGTCCGCCATATTGGATGTGGCAAATCTTCCCCGTAAACCAATGCAAGTAAATGGACTGAACTTCATAAAGCCCCTTTCTACAATAATGCCGCTTTTCCACTACCAACACGGCTGAGTCGGGCTGAGCTGTGCCGAGCTGAGTCGGGCTGAGTGGGGCTGTTGGAGTTGCATTTCGACTACAACCGCGCTGAACCGTGCTGGCTGGAAGTGGGTGGACACATTGGGTGGAGTTAGCGAAAGTGGGTGGACGTCACGTGATGTCGTTAAGCAGTGCAAACAGTGACATCAGTGAGCTTTTAAGCGGTAGTCTCACGACCCGGAGAGTAAACAATAAACATGGAGGACATGGAGTCGTTAGTGTTGCTGGTCTTGGTGCTGTGGCTTGTTGTCACCGACAACGCCAACAGATACTGGCAAGAGCGTATAGATGAGGCGAGGCGCATAAGGCTTCAGAAATTCTCGTAATTCTTCTTCTTCCGGGTTTGCGGTGTTTACAGATCCCAGCGCGCTCGCGGGGCGTGTGTGGGCATGTGAGGACACTCCTCCTCACCAATCAGTGCACAGGGGAGTGTCTGCTCACGCCCCCAGCCTCACTCGGCACGGCTTGGCTCGCTTCAGCCCCACTCCAAAACGGTGCGAGTTTTAGGGGCTAAGCAGGGCTGAAGCGAGCTGAGTCGTGCTGGTTTTTGGTAGTCGAAACGCGAGCCGTGTCGGGCTGAAGTGAGCTGAAAAAGGGTAGTGGAAAAGGGCCATAATATTTAACTCGATGCCTTTTATTCACCCATTAAGACACACACGTATATATTTGGGAAACAAACAGGCATCAAAACAACACATATAACTTTTAATGTGATGGTTATAAATAGTGTGCGAAATACCCTGTACACTGCAAACTAGCGACAGATACGCGATAGATAGCTCAGGTAAGCTAATCAGTCAGCATACCGTAGCAAGCTACCAAAACCTGAGGCCACAATAACCAACCTACAAGACTGAATATGATAAATGATGGAAATAGTGGAAAAACTGGAAATAGTGAATGAAAATAAAAATGTACTGTTTTATTTATCGAGTCCCCACACAGACCTACTCTCGCTGAATAAAGTGAGCTGAATGACCGCCAAACTGAGTTCGGCCAGGTTCTAACGTCATACCAAAACAAACTACATCACTGATTCCTTCCCATTCAGAAAGGTTAAAAACATTCATCGTACGTTCAAAAACGTTCATCATAGTGTGGCACTGTATTCTCTAATTCTCACTGCTTATAACTCTACACCTCCCCGGTGGAGCTGAGCTGGGAAACTGCAGACTGAAGGAACAGCTCCCTCTCTGATCCTGACTGTCTGACCTGTTCTGTCCAAATCCCCCGTTCTGAAGTGTTCACTGCACAGCATGGATGACGGAGTAGCAGAAAACCCAGCTGTCTCCCACTGCTTTTTCATGTCTTTATTTTTGCGAAACCTACATAGTATGTGAAAAGTTAGCTAAGCAACTAACAACAATCAGCGTAGTTACGAAGGAAATACTTCGTTGTTTCACCGAGCGGCTATTATGCGCGAGACTTCATATTAGCCACAAAGTCAGAAAAATCTGTTCGTAGAATTACGTTATAATGACCAAATACAGTGAAAAGTATTTTTCCAGTCTCACCTGTGAAAGGTAATCCCATGTGATCTCGTTTGGACGGTAAACCTGTTGGTACAGTAAAACGCAGCACACGAATGAGGCATCTTTATTCTCGGCTACTGTCTAGACGCTATACCAGAGACGGCTGAAGAATCTCCACTTTGCCACATCCAATATGGCGGCGAGGATGACGTATGATTCTACGCGGAAGGCGGCGTGGCGTCTATGTTTGTCTATGCCAGTCCGTGTGTTTTATTGTTGGTTCAATCAGTTTGAGACTCCTGATTCCCACCTAGTGGTCGAATCGCTCATGTTGGCTTGATTTTTTCCAGGAAAATCAGCTGAACGCTTTACTGTCTCGTGCCCACGAAAGATCGGATCGCTGAGGAAAATTTTGTATCATTCCTTAAAAAAAAAAAAATCACTGATTTTTCCTTATTTTTTTCATTTTCATGGAAAAAAATGAGGTGTATAAATATCAGTGATACTGTTTTGAAGAGAATTAACATAAGTTTGAGCCTCTTATACACGGTGCATTTAAGCTCCACCCTCATTAGTCACGCCCGGTGTGAACAAACCCGATAAATTCTGGTGTTTGTGTTTAAACAGAAAGGATGGACCGATTTCACTGATGTGTTACTTTTAAGCCTTTGAGGTGCAGAATAGGGCGGCACGGTGGTGTAGTGGTTAGCGCTGTCGCCTCACAGCAAGAAGGTCCGGGCGGTTTCGAGCCCCGTGGCCGGCGAGGGCCTTTCTGTGCGGAGTTTGCATGTTCTCCCCGTGTCCGCGTGGGTTTCCTCCGGGTGCTCCGGTTTCCCCCACAGTCCAAAGACATGCAGGTTAGGTTAACTGGTGACTCTAAATTGACCGTAGGTGTGAATGTGAGTGTGAATGGTTGTCTGTGTCTATGTGTCAGCCCTGTGATGACCTGGCGACTTGTCCAGGGTGTACCCCGCCTTTCGCCCGTAGTCAGCTGGGATAGGCTCCAGCTCGCCTGCGACCCTGTAGAACAGGATAAAGCGGCTAGAGATGAGATGAGATGAGAAGAAGAAGCCTTTATCTGGAATTCTTACCCTAAAACTCAAAACGCCTGAATCTCTTTAATTTTGGCTTTTTGGTCTGTTAAACAAACCCTCGATCAGATGAGACCCTCAATCTGTCTGTCTCTCTCATGTCCTTGAATCCTGTCGGTCTGTTTGTTGTTCAGTGTTTGACGCCGTGTCTGTCCTGCTAGAGGCCTGTGATGGTGTAGTACTTCTGCTCTTGAGAAGCATTTAAATAGTGTGATATTGTGTAATTTTAATCTCTCTCTCTCAGCTCTGGTGTCTCGGTGTCTGCAGCTGGTTGTTCACTACATCCCCATCATCCGAGCGCACTTTGAGACCAAACTCCAACCCAAACAGTACAGCATCCTGCGCCACTTTGACCACATCACCAAGGTAAACACACACACACACAGCACCACACTTACCATATGCATTTTGAATTTCTAATGCAGGCCCATTCCACTGTTGATCCTGTTATGTGTGTGTGTGTGTGTGTGTAGGACTATAATGATCATATAGCTGAGATCTCTGCGAAGCTGGTGGCGATCATGGACAGTCTGTTTGAGAAAGCACTCTTCAAGGTGAGCACACACACTTCACACACATTACTGCTGCACAGTGACCGAAACGGTGGCGCTAACGATGGATACCGTATTTCCTGGCCGATGATGATGATCAGTCCTGCCTGAAAGACCAACCTCTACATCATGTCTTCTTAAAGATGGTAATGATTACGTAAGAAAGAAAGAACACAGCCGAGTCTAATGCCGCTTTTCCACTACAAACGCGGCTGAGTCGGGCTGAGCGGGGCTGTTGGAGTTGCATTTCGACTACAACCGCGCTGAACTGTGCTGGCTGGAAGTGGGTGGACACATTGGGTGGAGTTAGCGAAAGTGGGTGGACGTCAGGTGATGTCGTTAAGCAGCGCAAACAGTGACATCAGTGATCTTTTAAGCGGTAGTCTCATGACCCGGATAGTAAACAATAAACATGGAGGACATGGAGTCGTTAGTGTTGCTGGTCTTGGTGCTGTGGCTTGTTGTCACCGACAACGCCAACAGATACTGGCAAGAGCGTATAGATGAGGCGAGGCGCATAAGGCTTCAGAAATTCTCGTAATTCGTAATTCTTCTCCTTCCGGGTTTACGGTGTTTACAGATCCCAGCGCGCTCGCGGGGCGTGTGTGGGCATGTGAGGACACTCCTCCTCACCAATCAGTGCACAGGGGAGTGTCTGCTCACGCCCCCAGCCTCACTCGGTATGGCTTGGCTCGCTTCAGCCCCACTCCAAAACCGTGCGAGTTTTAGGGGCTAAGCAGGGCTGAAGTGAGCTGAGTCGTGCTGGTTTTTGGTAGTCGAAATGCGAGCCGTGTCGGGCTGAAGTGAGCTGAAAAAGGGTAGTGGAAAAGGGCCATAACAGGAACTAAAGGGCAAGGCAAGTCCAGTCAGAGAGGCTCCGTGACTGCTGCGAATATTCCGATATTTGTATTTCTTTTCATCCACATCAGCAGTGCGGGTGTTTCATGACCTCCATTTCGTCCTCACTGCAAAATCGATACAAGGAACGTGAGAGGACGTCTGTTCCATCCCGCAAGACGATTTAATTTAGTTAGAGCTGACGGACGGAAGATTTACAACTGTTTTAAAGCTTGTATTCGGCTGATTGGTCCTGGATTTATTTTTTAAATATTTAGGAGACGTTTGTCTTTTTTTTTTTTCTCTCTCTCTCTGTCTCTAGTATGAAGTAAAGGCCCCGATGCCGTCATTGTGTTTCCGTAATTTGTGTAAGCAGATGGCCAAAATGCATGAAGCCATCCATGAGCTCCTCCCCGAGGAACAGACTCAGGTCTCTCTCTCACACACACACACAGCTTGGGCTTGTCATATTTTATTTATGTATTACACTTGCTGAAGCGTGTGCGTGTGTGTGTGTGTGTGTGTGTGTGTAGATGCTGTTTCTGAGGATCAACACAAGCTTTAAGCTTCACCTGAAGAGGCAGCTAGCTCGGCTCGGGGTGGTGAACGATGGCGGACCACAGCATGGGTGAGAACCACTTCCTGTTCTTCTCTCTTTTATGACACGATTAAATAAATAACGTTTACTCCGTCCCTGCAGGTTGATGGTGGTGGACGTGGCCTTCTACACGGAGAACATTCAGGCTCTGCGCTCTCTCGAGCAGTTGGACCTAAACATGCCTGAGATCTGGGAGCAGAAGAGGTGATGACGGATAGCCGGGCCCAGCCAATCGGGTCTTTCCATCTCCTCCGGTCGCTTACGACGACCTGCCCTGCTCCGCCCCCTCTCCTTCTCACTTCCTCCTCTTCTTTCTGGAGGGCATGAGGTCAGAGGTCGCACAGAAAGTGAGCGAGACTGCTCCATAAACACACTTTATACCTCCTCATCTCAAACTGCTTTTATTTTCCGGAACGATCCAGAGCATTAAAGCATCACACTCTCACTTCCAAGTGACCAATCGGGATAAGCTAAGGGATGCTCGGTGGGCGGGAACTTTTTCTTCTTCGGTTTGGTTTAAAGCTCAGTGCCTCATCGTGTGCCGTCGACGCGGCGCAGCTCGACGCTCGTGTGCAATCCTGTCAGATGATTATTGATTATGAAATGGAGAATAAATTATGATTTTGTTTTGATGTTTATATATGCACCAGTGGGTTTAAAAATGTAAACTCGGATAACTTATTTTCTTCTTCTGGTCCTGATTTTAGTGAGCGAATAATTTTTTTTTTTTTTGGTTACTGATTATAACGAGAGCTTATAAGAGAAGTGAGCATGTTTAATTCAGGTGTTCTTGAATGTCATTAAAACCCTTTACCCTTCCAGTATTTTTGCGCAGAGGCGGAGCTTCTCCTCCCGCCCCTCCAGAAGCTTCCGGCTGGAAGTCATGAGACACCTTAATGAGTTGGTTTTATTTTTTCTTCTTCTTCCATTTTGGAGCCAGCTGCTTCAAGTCCTTATATGACCAGGCCACATTTTTACTAAGAAATAACCGTGTGCAGGAATCAGCCGTCAATCTCATAAGTCGTCATAAATTTTAGCACCCTCTCCTGGGTCACGTTGTATACGCACGAAGCTAATTTTTGACGATAAACTAGTAGAACTGGACGCGTTAACGAGGAAGCGTGCTAATTTGTACGCTTCAAATGTACTAAAAACTAATGGCGAAATCCTAGAGCCTGAGACGACTTTCTAAACGAGGCAGCTTTACCGTAAGCATGCACAAGCGGTCTTCTGTTTGGAGCACTACTGTTTATTGCGGTGCTGACAAATCCAAATGGGTTCTTGTCCTTTTAAAATAAATTCATCTGTCTATTTTAAAAGTTCCATCTGTATCAGTCTTTAACATGCTGCTCTGTGAGAACCTGAGGAGTAACTTGCCTTCCTAACAAACACCTGGCTGCGGCTACTAGGGGTGATCAGGAGGAGGCGTGGCCTTGCAGTCCTCAAATCAATAAATTTGCATACTCAACCCACTTGTATTGCATTCCATTCTGTATTACATCACAGCCATGTTTTATAGGCCGACCTCCTCAGCTCACCAATCAGAAGACAGACATGCTGTTAATGGACTTTATTATATTTTGGGAATGTTTTATACAATCATGAGCTATTTCAGTTGGGGGGGGGGGGGGGAGACCCACACTAATAATAAAACATGGACTGGGCATTACTGGGACTTTAGAGATGTTTTTGTTTTCCACCTCTGATGGTCATAGCATTTAAAAAAAAAAAGCAGTACCAAGTGTGTGAACACTCACCCAGGTTTAACCACAGCACTGTCTCGGTCAAAAGTGCCTACTTTTGATTTACCATCAAAGACTACTTCTCTTCAGACCCACTTACAGCTGTGAGTGAGTGAGCGAGAGACATCTGTAAGACTTTGGGAGAAATCTGATGGCATGCTCGATTGTTGTTTTTTTTTTTTTAATGGAAAAGTGACTTTGAATAAACCCAACCTGTAAATGGTTAACATTTATTATCCGTCTTCTGTTTCCTTTTTATTGGAAAACTTGTCTTGGCAGAATGAATGTTTTTGGCTGAGCTTTGTTTTTTTTTTTTTTATAGCCATATGACCAGACAGCAAAGTCAAGATTATCCAGTTTCAAGTTTGTCCTTTTTTTTTTTTAAACAGTGCAAGCTGAGGAAGTTATCATTCCTGAGAATGTACTATATTTAAAAAAAAAAAAGAGCTACAAAAGAGCCTTTATCCTGGCTCTAACACACACAGAACTCTCTTCTAATAACGGAGTAACTGTATTCGTAAGGGTCCATGTTAACTGTGAATATTGTGTCAATCTTTGCACGACTGATAAACATTCTCATCTAAAAAATGACACCGTGGCTATAAAACCTGATCCCAGCTGCTTTCTACAGTTCAGGGGTTTGGGTCAGGCTCTATCAGCACCTAGTGGTTGTAAGCGGAATGACACGCAGGAGCAGGGTGACAAGTCATTTGGAAGGTGCGGTGGTGGTTTTGGTGTTTCCTGCTGCTCCTCCTTTTCCCTGAGGGGTCTTCAGTACACTCAGCCGCTTGTGTAAGGAGGTGCTGGCTTTCTGAGTCACCTCCTGTTCAATCTTATTCCTGATGGCCACCTCCAGACCCTAATGCAGACGGACACACATACAGAGTTACTCAAAACACCAAGTCCTGAAACCTGTACGAGTCTTTTCCACCATCCTAAAAGCAACCACATTGATTATTTACACGCACCGGCCACTTTAATAAGAACTTATTCTTGGCTGCAGTGCAGTGCGGTGTTTTTTCTGCTCACCACGGTTGTAACAGGGATGAGAATTTTCCGCGGATCTGTGGAATTCCAAGTTTTTCCTGCTGAAAATGTCATTTTTGTGAAACGTGTAAATCAGTTGAGAAAATTTCGGGGGGGGGGGGGGTTGGCGCGAGGCGAGGCTTGTAGTGGCACAAGCAGGCAGGACCGACCGGCTGCCAGCCAGCATCTTTCGGCAACGCTCATTGCAAAATTAGTTGCAGCTGTGATAACGGAAATCGTCATTGCTTTCTTCAATATTTATGCTAACGACAACTCGTGACAATTTCCAGCAACGTTTTGGCGCTAGTTTCATATCACTTCTTAAGTTCTAGTTATTTTGGTTAGTTTTCAAAGTTACTTCGCCAATATGGCGAAAGTTTTGGACCACAAAAATGAGGATCGTGCCAGGGAAATCGATAAATCGAACGGGATAAAGAACTGTTTCCGATGGGCATGGCTCAATAGTCGTGTTACCGTGCAGATAGGGACACAAACTGTGACGACGTGCCTGACGGAACATATCCGAAAAGTGGACGTGCCGGGAAAGGTTCTGTGTATTCTGTGCTCAGATATGATCGATTATGGAAACAGAGGAGCTAGAAACATCCAGGGGCACATCAAAGCAAAAAAAGCACAAAGGTACGTTTTACTTAAATTGTCAAAGATAGAGGCAGGAGGAATCTAATACATCGTTACAGTTACCTCCATTATCGCTCAATAAATAAATAAAATATATATAAATAAATATCTGTAGGGATTTATCAAAGTTTATAAACGTTTTAAACCATCATTGAATTTGAAAACATTCATATATTATATAAATAAATAATGCGGGAAAGTTGGCAGACATTTCAGAGTTTTTTTTTTAAATGTCCCATTCTCATCCCTGTGTAAAGAGTGATTAGAGTTACTATATCCTTCCTGGCAAAAATACTCAAACCACCTTGAATCTGTCCATTTTCCTCTGACCCCTCTTATCAACAAGGCGTTAGTTTCCACCCACAGAACCGATCCTGTCTGTGTAAACACCCCAGAAGGAGATAAGGAGTTTCTAAAATGCTCAAACCAACACCCACGCCACAGTGAAAGTCAGTCAGACTTCACTGAGATCTCAGTTTTTCCCCGTTCTGATGTTTGAACATTAACTGCGTGATTTGATGCATCGGCTGATTTACAAGAACTGCATCAAACAGCAAGTGGATGTGTGGGTGTTTCTAATAAAGTGGCCAGTGAGTGTATAAACAACGTACAAATATACAGGGATGAGAGTGGGTGGTCACCAAAAAAAAAGCAGAAAATAAGATGGCGCCTGAAGCCGGGGGTCTGGGAGGGATACCCCCCCCCCCAACCCAGGAAAATTTTGAAAAATAAGGCCTTACAAACCACTTTTCCTGCAATCTGAGCTGTAGTAGATCAAAAAATGTGTTGTCTTTTATATATTTACATCAAAATATGTTTCAAATCAATAGGAGAATTGTTTGAATTCAAAATAAAGTCACATTCTACATTCAAGGGTTTGGTTATAATTTATGATCAACAAAAATGACAAACTAAATTCACATTAAACGCAAGTTTTATTAATTATCAAAATGTTCATATATTAAATAAAATTTCTTAGGGAGAAAAGGTCAGTCACCCTATGTCCTCATTAGTTGCATATGATTTCAAAGTCTTTTGAAATATTTAAGTTTTCAAAACTGTCAGCATTGATTCAGATTTACTGACCATCATATACATGTTCAACGTATTAAATCAAACGAATGCTGTTTATGGGATAATGTCTGTGTACACTTTATACAATTATTTATAGTTCACAGTCGCTTCTCATTTTCATTTAATCATTTCGACGACTTCTTCAGCTTTTTGGCCAAAGACAAGAGCTTGTCAGCTTGTCTCTCTGTTTTTATACCAGCATTGATTTCACGTACCTTCGCTTCGTCTCGCTTGTCAATTATATTCGGCATTTTGAGTAAAAAAGCCGATACGAAAGAGAAACGTATTTTTGAAGCGCAGCGACGATGAACATGTGCAAGTTTCGATAAAATAGAACAGATGCAGGTACTTTTGTAAGAACTTATGATTGGCTTTTGTTCTCTCCCACACTCTTGCAAGAACTGTTATGATTGGCTATCATGCTCTCGCCAGCGATGTTTTGGCCAATTACATTGTAGAGAACACGTATTCTACCGCGAGACTTAGCGAGACTAAAGATGGCGAAAATGTAAACACGTAACATCGTCGTACGCTTGAGTATCACGAAGGAACATACCCCAACCCCCCTCAATGAAAAAAAACATCTCAACGGATTTGGCATAATATCGATTTTCGCTCAAAAAGCGGAAATCCGCCGAAAAGCGGAAAACTCTCATCCCTGATATACCAAAGGAAACTATTCTTTCACACCCTGTCAGAATGACCAGAAATAGAGGAACTGTTATTCTTCATACTCTTTATATTTATTATACTTTTATTCACGAAGGGTGCTTGGACCCTCTGACAGTATTAGAGGTTTAAAAAAATAATTATGGAGCAGGGGGAGGGCTTAAAAGTACCGACATTAACGTTAAAAAGAGGAATTTTTTTTTTTTTTTTAAACTTATATTCTCAGATTGTAAAATCACAAATGTATGAAAACCAAACCTGAGCCAAGAGTTATAAGAAACACACTCTTTTCCTCCTGCATTGCGCAATATAAAAAATAAAGCACCAAGAGATTTTCAACTGCATTTCCCAGAATGCACTGCAGCCAGGAAGCAAGTTATTCTGCTTTCTGGATGTAACAGAGATGAATGTTTAACCCACACAGCTTTGATCATCCAGGTCTTTTTTTCATTGTCGTTTGTCTTTAGCCAGTATCTCACTGGGCTGCGACAGCCTGCGGCTAGTTGGAGACACAACAACTGCGATAAAATATGCGAATTAGCGACAATTTTCACTTGGAATCACACCGAATTGATATTCGCATATTTTACCGCAATTGTTGAGTCTCCAACTAGTCGCAGGCTGTCGCAGCCCGGCTTTCCCTCGGCAGGCACGGAAGTACAGGAAGCCTCACGGAAACTGACTTGAGAAGGGTTCGCGACGGCTTTGCGACACCAGCGACGCGTTTGCGGCTATTTTGATAGAAATTTTGTCGCATGAATTTTTTGAACATGTTCAAAATTTCAGCGGCGAAGGAGCAACACTGTTACCCCTTTTCCACCAAATCAGTTCCGGTGCTGGTTCACAACTCGTTCAACTTGCGAGCCAGCTGAGAACCAGTTTGCTTTTCCATAGCTCGCGGTGCTAAGGGAAGCCACGTCACTATGTCGCTACATTTGCATAAACCTTGGCGCGAATATCGAAGCAAAAACAACACGGAAGAAGCAGCAGCAACAATAATAATAAATGACTTCGCGTTTGTACAGCTGCTGCTTCTCATCGCTTAAAAATGGCGATCTTTCGCGGTCTTGTTATTGTTGTTGGTCTTAACAACTCCGCCCCCCCACTGACGTAAGCGGTTCTTTCCTCTGGCCCAGCAGAGAGTTGGTGCTAGCCTGGAACCGGTTTTTCTGGCCCCAGAGCCAGTTCTTTGTCAGTGGAAACAGAAAACCCGGCTCCAAACTAAGCACTGGCCCTGAACCAGCCCTGGAACTGCTTTGGTGGAAAAGGGGCATCAGCGACTCATGCGAGGAAACTGAGAAGCCCCGCGAATGTTTCAAGACACTTTTGAAACTCTCTCGTGAATGACGTTCGCAAGCTGTCGCAGCCCAGTGAGATACTACCCTTAGCTGTTAGAGCAGTTTCCTGTTACTTTCAGCGTGTGGATTTTTTCTTGTTTGTCCAAATTTCTGTTCCTCTGAAATGACCGAGTTGAGAGTTATAGGAAATGCAGTCTTCGTAGTTAATGTTTGTTTGACCAAAAAAAAAAAAAAAACCCAGACGCAACTCTCTTTTCCAGAGTTTTGTTTCTTATACATGTGTGTCTTTTAATTTCAGCATTTCTGATTTTTTTTTAATTAAATACCAACAATAGCCCTAATACGCTGTTGCAGGACCTCGCAGGTCACTAGTTTTATTCTCTTCACACTTTTAGCTGAACCACTTCATTAAGCAGAACACAGACTCTGTTCACACGACATTTCAACGAACTTTTAGTGAAAACCGTGTGTTTTAACACACGCATGGTGTAGGCGCGCACTGTCGGGCCCCGTTATCCCTCACTCGCTGTTCTGTACTGAGCTCGGTTTCTCTCAGTCTGTCATACTTAAATATTTTGCATCTCCAGTTTAACAGGAATTATAGGAAGAAAAAAAAAAAAAGCTTAAATATCTCCAATAGGTAAAATGTACTTATTATCTATACCTTGTCTTAGACTATTATTACAATATTAGATTATGATCTTAAAATAAATTCATACCACAATCATACAGGTGGTTCAGTGGGTGCAAAACTTGTGAACCCCCTGGTCAACACTGTCAGCCTGTGGTTTGGTGTCTGGGTGTGTGTGTCAGTGACATGATCGAAGAGAAACTTGCCTTTTTTAGTTTCTGTTGTTGAACTATTGCTGCTTTTTTTGGGGCGATGATCCGACCTGCAAAAAACACAACACACGTGAAGATTTCACAGTTTAACATTTAATACTGTTTTTGTATAACACTCTCTCACACACCAGTTCTAATACACTCATAAATCACATCACCTGTAATATTAACAGTAAAGGTGTTCAGAGTTACTCATTCATGTTGCCAGTCATCATTTATAATAATTTAAAAAAAAAAAACTCCCAGATTCATGTGAGGTTACAACAAGGTTTAAGGTGGCTGTGAATTTAAAATTAAAAAAAAAAAAGTTTGAAGATTGTAAATTAAAGCTGTACTGCCGTTCAGATTTTTCAACTGTAGGTCATAAAAATAATTTTCCCGACACCCAATTATTTTTGGTTCGTGACCAAAAGCTACTGAATTCAAAATCACAGGCTTCCAATTTTATTAGTTTTTTTTTTAAATAGAACAATTAATAAATTTATCTCCATGTGGCCCGAAATTCTGCGCTATTTTTTCCTGCTTCACCATGACCCAATAACAAGATACTATGTCATGCATCACATGATGTGGTGGGCTTTACCCGTTCGCGCAAGGCATTGTGGGATACAAATTTGAAACAGGAGAGAAAAATGGAGGACGCGAGTGTGCGAATGAAACGTGAAAGAACGACTACAGTAACGGAAAGAAAGCGAGAAGATGTTATATACAAAGGAAAGGAAACGCAGGACCAAACTAATAAATATGGGCGCTCAGCGAGCACCTCGGTGTGATCAGCTGTTCGTTTAGCGACAGAATGATGGAACTGTCAGTGCACGCTCAAAGGGAAACCTGTAGATGGCAGTAATGCGACACTGTGGATGCCAGCTGCTGTAAAACCCAAAAGAAGAAGGTAAACCTGCGCATGCGCACACGGACTTCCTCTGTCTGCTTGACTGCGCGAAGCAAGCGATTTCATGCACATTATTTGCTTTAATCCCCTCAAATTAAATAACTTCCCAGCCACAGAATGGCCTGATATTTTGTGAGATATTACAGAAATAAACAGATATCACCACATTTCAAACGGAACTAAATTTCACCAATTTTATGAAATCGAAAGGCCGTCTCGCTTTAAGGCTTGAATCTGTTTCTCAAATTTTCTCTGATTTTGTCTGTCAAAACATTTTCAATTTTTTTTTTTAATTTATTTATTGGTTTTCTTGGGGTTAAAATCCAGCTTAATAAATAATAAAATTTATTAAATATAAACTTTGATATTGCATCCATAAATGTAACTAGTCAAAAAAAGAAAGATGCAAGAATTGAATAGAGCAGCAGCTACAATTAGACAGTCCATAATTATCGGCACCTTTACAGATTTACTAATAAAAAACAAATGTTAGAAAGGTGAGTTTCAGTTCCACCAGTTATTGGTTAATCAACTGGAAGACCCGCCCTCCCCTCACCCTTTGAGCTTGTCGTCTGATAACACAGCTCGTTACCTGAGATAGAATTTTTTTCAGCACGATCGGCAATTTTTCAGAAAACCCGGACATCATCGTCGCAGGTAAGCATGGTGGAAAGATCATGGACATGTTTTTACTGATCAAATTCACCGATATTTCATGATTTCCACATCAAAACCTACTTTCGGCGACAGCACAATCAGGCGTACGCATTGTGTTGCAAAAATGGTCAAAATTTGATTAGCAAACATTGATTTTGTGTGAACTGAGTGCATTCGAGCATATTTGACAAGGAACAACTTCCTAAGCGTGGATTTTCATGTTTTTGAGCTTTTAACACATCATACTAGTCATGTTTACATGTACGATCACATCTGACACGAGGTTCCAACAAAATCATGTGAAAAGAAGTTGTATATAAAAAAATTACACGCTTGAAATATTCAGATTTTCCATTCCATACAGAAAAAAAATATATTTATTTTCAGTTTGTTGTAAATATCTACTACATATTACAATATCAGGAGACATTTTATATTTTGGTTCGAGGAATGACGTGCGATCTTCAACCTGGATTTTCATGTGGTTACAGCGTCAATTCCCTGTTGATATTTATTGGTAAACGACAAAACTAGAAATCAATACAAGGGCAATTCCACAAAATGGTCAACCCAAGCGGTGAAAATTCATTTTGTATATATGGTGTTAAATTTGATTGGGTTATTACTAATGATTGGTTCATTCACTGCAGTCAATATTTTTGTGCAGAACTCATGTCACATGACTGGCAGCCATTCTGAAATTGCCAGATCCAAGCATATGGTCGCAAGTCACAAACTGCTGGTAATTCGTGTTACATGGTGAAAAATGGCCATTTTTTGATATTTGGGTATGTCAACAGACTATTCAAGGGCTTTCAGAAAATGTCTTCCTTTCTCATCAATTATCGTCCATTAACGAGAAAATGCTAATTAAGCATTAGGAAATAATTGGAAAATGAGTTAAAAGATAGAAACGTTTTCTTTATTTTCTCAAAATGGAACACCGTCAGAAGATTGTTTGTAAAAACCTTAATATTTTACCTAACTAAGTTCTGTTTGTTGCATATTGGAGAGGAGAGTCTGCTCTATCAAATGCACTAAGTCACTTTTCCCTATCTTAAAGGAACAGTCCACCGTACTTCCATAATGAAATATGCTCTTATCTGAATTGAGACGAGCTGCTCCATACCTCTCCGAGCTTTGCGCGACCTCCCAGTCAGTCAGACGCGCTGTCACCTCCTGTTAGCAATGTAGCTAGGCTCAGTATGGCCAATGGTATTTTTTAGGGCTGTAGTTAGATGCGACCAAACTCTTCCGCGTTTTTCCTGTTTACATAGGTTTATATGACCAGTGATATGAAACAAGTTCAGTTACACAAATTGAAAGGTAGCGATTTTCTATGCTATGGAAAGTGCGCACTATAATGACAGGCGTACTAACACCTTCTGCGCGCTTCAGCAGCGCATTGATACGGAGCTCAGACATCAATGCGCTGCCGAAGCGCGCAGAAGGTGTTAGTACGCCTGTCATTATAGTGCGCACTTTCCATAGCATAGAAAATCGCCACGTTTCAATTTGTGTAACTGAACTTGTTTCATGTCACTGGTCATATAAACCTATGTAAACAGGAAAAACGCGGAAGAGTTTGGTCGCATCTAACTACAGCCCCAAAAAATACCATTGGCCATGCTGAGCCTAGCTACATTGCTAACAGGAGTGACAGCGCGTCTGACTGCGTCTGACTGACTGGGAGGTCGCGCAAAGCTCGGAGAGGTACGGAGCAGCTCGTCTCAATTCAGATAAGAGCATATTTCATTATGGAAGTACGGTGGATTGTTCCTTTAAAGGGAAAGGGTTGATGTGGCAAGAGGAACATGAGTAAGAAAATACGCAACCCTGTTTCCCTGAAAACGTAAGGTTTCTAATAATGACTCAATGTCACCAGGCAAGTTCAACCAGTCAATTTTGCCTCTTTTCTGATGTGTGTGCCTACTTTAAACAGTTAAAACAAGTTTACAGAGTAAAGATTCCACACATGATGTCTTCATGGTCTACATTTTCAAGAATGTAATTCTGATCCTTATCTTGTGTCATTTCTATGCCAACATATATAACACAACCAGCTGGAATGACAGCAAGATCCTTACATTTCTTATAAAGAGAGCCTTTCCTAGTTTCTTTGACAAGCTCAAAATAAAACCCTCTGAGAACCTTTGTACCAGCAGCATATTTGCGTCCACTATCAACAACATCTTTCTCCAAAATCTCAACTCGGTCAACAGAGGTAAACAGAAAATAGTCCCTCAGGGACTCAACATTGGGTTGTATGGCAACAACACTGCCCTGGAATATCAGCTCATGCATTGGGTTTTCATAGCTACTCTCAATTTCTGAAGAACTTCCCACCATATCGTCTACCCCACCATCATCCCCCAGGTCTGATGAATGGCTTCAATTGCCTCCACTGAATTGAGGTGACCCACATGGTAAAATGGCTTCCTGGGCTTTATGGCTTCACTAACAGTGACATCTGGTGTCAGAACAATGAACTAGACTGAAATGCTGCTGACAGAAACAGTGAAAACAGCTATCACCAAATCACCACCTCCACCTCCACCTGCTCCCCCACTGACATTTTCTTTTTCATCAGCCAGTACCATTACTATTAAGTGTGTTGCTTTGAATTTGGTGTCATTTGAAAGCTAACAAAACAAGCTTCAAAATGATATCTATCTCCCCTCCATAGCTTTCCTACTTCTCAAGAAAATTGCAATTGAATGACGAAAAAACATCATGAATGTAACAAATCCACCTTTTTCAATACAGCACTATGTGACTCACGACCATATACTTTAAACCCAAAACTAACAGACACAAAGAAACACTCAAACTGCTGTCAAAAGTCCTCACCAGGTACAACCCCGATTCCAAAAAAGTTGGGACAAAGTACACATTGTAAATAAAAATGGAATGCAATAATTTACAAAGCTCAAAAACTGATATTGTATTCACAATAGAACATAGACAACATATCAAATGTCAAAAGTGAGACATTTTGAAATTTCATGACAGCAACACATCTCAAAAAAGTTGGGACAGGGGCAATAAGAGGCTGGAAAAGTTAAAGGTACAAAAAAGGAACAGCTGGAGGACCAAATTGCAACTCATTAGGTCAATTGGCAATAGGTCATTAACATGACTGGGTATAAAAAGAGCATCTTGGAGTGGCAGCGGCTCTCAGAAGTAAAGATGGGAAGAGGATCACCAATCCCCCTAATTCTGCGCCGACAAATAGTGGAGCAATATCAGAAAGGAGTTCGACAGTGTAAAATTGCAAAGAGTTTGAACATATCATCATCTACAGTGCATAATATCATCAAAAGGTTCAGAGAATCTGGAAGAATCTCTGTGCGTAAGGGTCAAGGCCGGAAAACCATACTGGGTGCCCGTGATCTTCGGGCCCTTAGACGGCACTGCATCACATACAGGCATGCTTCTGTATTGGAAATCACAAAATGGGCTCAGGAATATTTCCAGAGAACATTATCTGTGAACACAATTCACCGTGCCATCCGCCGTTGCCCGCTAAAACTCTATAGTTCAAAGAAGAAGCCGTATCTAAACACGATCCAGAAGCGCAGACGTCTTCTCTGGGCCAAGGCTCATTTAAAATGGACCGTGGCAAAGTGGAAAACTGTTCTGTGGTCAGACGAATCAAAATTTGAAGTTCTTTATGGAAATCAGGGACGCCGTGTCATTCGGACTAAAGAGGAGAAGGACGACCCAAGTTGTTATCAGCGCTCAGTTCAGAAGCCTGCATCTCTGATGGTGTGGGGTTGCATTAGTGCGTGTGGCATGGGCAGCTTACACATCTGGAAAGACACCATCAATGCTGAAAGGTATATCCAGGTTCTAGAGCAACATATGCTCCCATCCAGACGACGTCTCTTTCAGGGAAGACCTTGCATTTTCCAACATGACAATGCCAAACCACATACTGCATCAATTACAGCATCATGGCTGCGTAGAAGAAGGGTCCGGGTACTGAACTGGCCAGCCTGCAGTCCAGATCTTTCACCCATAGAAAACATTTGGCGCATCATAAAACGGAAGATACGACAAAAAAAGACCTAAGACAGTTGAGCAACTAGAATCCTACATTAGACAAGAATGGGTTAACATTCCTATCCCTAAACTGGAGCAACTTGTCTCCTCAGTCCCCAGACGTTTACAGACTGTTGTAAAGAGAAAAGGGGATGTCTCACAGTGGGAAACATGGCCTTGTCCCAACTTTTGAGATGTGTTGTTGTCATGAAATTTAAAATCACCTAATTTTTCTCTTTAAATGATACATTTTCTCAGTTTAAACATTTGATATGTCATCTATGTTCTATTCTGAATAAAATATGGAATTCTGAAACTTCCACATCATTGCATTCCGTTTTTATTTACAATTTGTACTTTGTCCCAACTTTTTTGGAATCGGGGTTGTAAGTTAAACTGTGTTTTATATCTAATGGACCTTATTCTTTACATTTCCATGAAAAAATGTATTCCGTTGAGTATCACAGCTTTGGGGCCTTTTAGATCTAACAAGTAGCTTTGTTCACTGATTGATATTATGACTAAGAAAGAGAAAATTACCACATTTTCACCTCTCTGTACATCTAATCATATGTAAATTTGGAAAGTGTTGCGTCAGTTACTGTACATTCCATGATCTCAACTGTCAGTTCTAAACATTTCATAGTTTATTTCTTTCATTGGCATGTTAAAAGCAAAGCTGGAAAAACGTTAATAAAACTACAAGTTTCACAGAAATTGGTGTCTGTACTTGTGTGTTACAGTTGTCGAATTCTCCAAGTTGCGTCAGTTACCAGTGTTATAATACATAGGGCCAAATTACTCAATTCTGATTGGTCGATCAAGGAGGGCTTTTTTCCTTAACATGGTGCCGTATTTCTGAAATGCTATTGGCTAGTTCGTTGCTTGGTTACAGTTACAAAAATTAGCAAATTGTCAACAAAATGGCTGACTCAGCAATGCCGCGTTTCGCTATACTAGACGAAGAAATGATAAACCAATTGAAAGCTGCAAGCGAAAATGAAAATACCAAAAGACGCTTTAGAAACTGATTCAAATGTGCAAGACAGTCTCACGCCCTGATTGGTTCAGAAAACGCGAAAGACAAATGTTGTGAACTTGAATGGCTTCCGAAGTATGAATTTGGCCCGATTTATTATAAAACAAGTAATCGTATGGGGCCGAGTAAAATTAAGGATCAATTTCATTCGTGATTTCAAAGTTTTGAAATTGCCCGAGTCGCGAAATCACTCGTGAAATTAATCCTTGATTTTACTCGGCCCCATACGATTACCTATACTTATCTGCATGTCACTAAATAAATTATTCATATCTGGGAAAAACTCTGTTGTCTAAGTTGCCCTTTGGGCCTGAAGTCATCATGCATTTGTTTGAGTTTGCTCTTTCTATAATAGCCACGCAGTTTAATTTTAAACCCTCTGAATCTTGCGTCAGTTACCTGTGGAATTGCCCACAAACAACAACGAATGATGAACAAAATGTGACCTATGGAAATACTTAGGAAGCGGAACAAAAAGATTTTTCTGATGCAGGTTAAACATTAATCACTTCATTTGTTTACAAACAGAATGACTTCCTCATTTACATAAACACTGACATCCATACATTTATATAAAATATATTTTGGACTAAATATAAATCTATGCAAAAAAATTTTAAATAAAAACTAGATTATGTTTCGTTAACTTCATACCACATACTGATAATTATTTATTAAAAAAAATAATCTGGGTGTCGATAATTGTGGAACAGTCACGTGATCTGACGCACTCGGCATTTTTTTCACTCAGGGTCCACATTTCTGTTCCAAAACGGTCATTTTTTGAAAGTTTAGTTTTCAGATTTTTAGTCAGTGCATTTTGTTTCCACATATCTTAATATTACAGTGTGAAAATTTCATGAGGTATCCTCATCTGATTCAGAAGATATGGCCTGTTGATCAAGACCACGGTTTCGGAGAGTTGGTGGGGGCTACGGAGACTACACCAGGGTATATTTTTTTTCCACAGAATAAACAAAAGAAAGATTTAAAAGTATAACTTGATATATTTTATTGGAAATATTATGAAATACAATTTGTCTAACACTTAAAATGAACATATTTGTAAACACGTTCATAATTTTGATGCGACACTCTTGAATCTTGACCGCCAAGAGCAATTTTTTCATGAAAAATAACACCATTTTACCTGATATTAATCATATCCTGATGGCCCACATTACTGTAATGTTTGACAGCGCCACCTGGTGTATGATGCCAAGGAAATGTAATACCCTCCATTTATTTTTTTCATGGTCCAGTTTCCATCAAATCCTGCGCTCTGATTGGCTGGCGAGCGGGTCCGTATTGTACGGTACGGACCTCTGACGACTCGCTCGTTCACAACAACAAACATTGTAGCAATTTTTGCCAACAATTATCTTTTTTATAAGATTTATTTATAAGATTTTTAACAAAAACCTTATAAATTTTTGCCAGCATTTCTCAGGAGAATAGCATTAATTTTACAGCATGGATAGCGATAACGACAGTGTTCACAGCGAAAGCGAGTTTTACTCCCCTGAGGAAGAAGAAATAAAAGAAAACATTTCAGTAGAAAGCTAAAAACCTCTAACTGTTGCTAACGCCGAGCAAAAACATGGCTGAATCCTGAATGACTCCCATTTGTATAAATAGGGGACTACATAGGCGGCAAAATGTAGTTTTTTTTTTCCTGCCACGGAAGTGCACTTGTATACCGAGGAGGAAGAAATTTGCATTACAGCCGTGAATGAGGATTCAAAATGGCGGCTCGGCTCAGTTTTCCCTTTCCGGCGCTCTCGTTTTCTGTTAGAATTTGGTAAAGAAAAAAAATATATTATTTACCAGCTTAAGGTCGGTCTGTATGGTGAAATACCGTGGCCTCGGCCTTGAATACTGACCTCGGCCCAGAGGGCCTCGCTCAGTACTTTCAAGACCTCGGTCATGGTACTTCACCATACGGACCTCCCAGGTGGTAAATAACGGGTGCGGAAGGGTGGGTGGTGAAGTGGTTAGCGCTGTCGCCTCACAGGAAGAAGGTCCGGGTTCGAGCCCCGTTGCCGGCGAGGGCCTTTCTGTGTGGAGTTTGCATGTTCTCCCCGTGTCCGTGTGGGTTTCCTCCGGGTGCTCCGGTTTCCCCCACAGTCCAAAGACATGCAGGTTAGGTTAACTGGTGACTCTAAATTGAGCGTAGGTGTGAATGTGAGTGTGAATGGTTGTCTGTGTCTATGTGTCAGCCCTGTGATGACCTGGCGACTTGTCCAGGGTGTACCCCGCCTTTCGCCCGTAATCAGCTGGGATAGGCTCCAGCTTGCCTGAGACCCTGTAGAACAGGATAAAGTGGCTACAGATAATTTGTTATATATATATATATATATATATATATATATATAAATTATGATATTATGGGTGTCTGTGTGCCTATGGATGTGTATATGTATAACATAAGTATCTGTATATATGGTTTGGTCGATATTATACCATGTTGGTAAGTTTTCTTGTTTTGTTTGTGTGTATAGAGTTAATTATGGGGGCCAGTCAGTGTTTGATTAGCGGTGGTATAGAGGATTAGGATTGGATCAGTTATTTATTTCTTCCTAATCCTTTCCGAACATTATTATGTTACTGCCTTGCGGCTACGCTATTCTGTTTGTTCATGACGAGGTTTTGATTATTGCATTCGTTATTTTTATATCTTTCTTCTTTACTGTTCGGAATAAAGCAAGCAATCAAAATCCCACCCGTACACCACCAGCACGCGCTCCAACATGGCCGCCTGGTTAGCTTAGCACAAAAAGCACAAACTGTATTCATTTACCTCCTGACTGAGGGTTTGTTCAACACTCACTGTTACCGGTCAGAAATATCCCTACCTCCTTTCTTTGGTCCTTTCGGTTTGTTTTGTTGTTGTTTTTTCGCTCCACCGGGTCGCTGTGCTTTAAATTTCTGTTTGCCCTGCGCCATCGCTACTCCGCTACACCAAGCTTCCACTCCGCGCACTACTCTCCTGTGTAGTATGGACAAACCGAGCGTGGCTACAGGTTTCCACAGGCGGCGCAGTACATACTCTATAGTACTCTAGTATTAGTGTGGATGTAGTCGAAGGCTTCTTCTTCTGTGTTTTTTATTGGCAGCTTGCATACGACGTGCACTACCGCCATCTACAGGGCTGAGGTGTGATCCTTGAGGGAGACCCTTTTCAGTCACGTGACCTTCGTAAACGCGACCGCCATTTTGGACATGTAGTGGACTTCGGCTCGAATCAGTCTGAATGCGAGGAAGGCGACAAACGAAAAACATAAAAGAAAAAGGAGCGAGATGCAGAAAACACCTTCACTATCCAGCGACGTAGGGCATTTACAGGGCGAGCAGAGGGAGAGGTATTTGCAAACATTGAGGTTAGCAGGCTTAGAGAACGACGTTTACCTGCTTCCACCAGGATTGTTCACTGACGTACGGAAGTACACGAAGCCCTCGTCTTTACCTGACTTCGGCCCACATGATCTGTATACCCATGTCGTTAAAAACCCATCGCCATACACATACACGCCAACGTCCGAGGTTCCAGAGCACGCTCCGGCTTGCTCCAGGAGTGCTCCGGCCGAGGTTCCGGAGCGCGCTCTGGCTTGCTCCAGGAGTGCTCCGGCCAAGGTTCCAGAGCGCGCTCCGGCTTTACTGGATTTACTAGTTTACTGTAATTATGATCCGGCAGCTATTTACACCGGATCCAGTGTAAATAGCTGCTGGAGCCAACGTCCGAGAATTAAGCAGCGCGCTCTGGCTTGCTCGCCCTCAAATTAAGCAGCGCGCTCCGGCTTGCTCCCGGAGTGCTCTGGCCGAGGTTCCGGAGCTCGCTCCGGCTTGCTCGCCCTCAAATTAAGCAGCGCGGTCTGGCTTGCTCGCCCTCAAATTAAGCAGCGCGCTCCGGCTTGTGTAGAGAGACAGGAAATGAGCGGGAGAGAGAGACGGGGGAGGGATCAGTAAATGACCTCGGGTCGGAATCGAACCCGGGTCCCCGGATTTATGGCATGGTGTCTTAGCCATCTGAGCCATGACACCCCCAGTGCAGAATCCCACTGAGGTGGGCTTCTGTTTTAAGGGGGGGGGAATGTAATAACCGTGGCAGGTCTGCCAATTGGTAACCCGGTATACCTGATTATCTAATTACATCTCTGCCCTGTGGCAGGCATTTCATTGTGTTTCAGGTGTGCCTGATTGGGAGGAGCTATAAAAGCCCCCCAAAACATTCCAGCACGGTTGCTCTCCTCCTTGGGTTTTTTGGATTCATTTGCGTGACACTGGGACTGACCACACTACACTCCATTAGTACTGATTTGCACTCTACTTATTTATCACTATTTAATCCTTTATTATAATAAATTATATTATTTGCAAACCTGTGTGGTCTCCCAGTTTATGTTGCCTTGCTGGAGCCGGCTTTGCAACACCTGCCTCTCGCCCACAGTCAGCTGGGATAGGATCCAGCTCGCCTGTGACCCTGTAGGACAGGATAAAGCGGCTTTTGGATGAATTGTGCCACGCCCTCCGTTCCTGACGCATCCATGATTACAACGGTTCTGTTTAAAACTGGTGAAAATTTGGGCTGGTTCACGAGCTGGCACCAAGGTTCAAAGAATCCTGAATGGAACCGGTTCACAAACCTGTTCCCTGTTGGTCAAAAAGGAGTATGTGTGGAGTTATACGTGTTCTCACCATGTTCGTATGGGTTTCCTCTGGGTTCTCCGGTTTCCTTCCACCTTCCAAAAACATGCCGTCAGGTGGACTGGCGAAGATAAATTGCCCCAGGGTGTGTAAAGGAGTGTATGGTACCCTGTGATACATGTATGTGTGTGATTCTATAAAACAAGTCCACATGAGCTCAATTTCTCAGATATATTTATTCCTCTTCAATATTTGCTACATTGTATGACTTTTTATGTGAACACAGAGCACACAGCGATGCGTGAAGACTAAATGCTACAGCATGGCTACATCTCAAATCGCACACCATGTACTAAATACTAACGCTCTACACATTATTGAATTAGTAGTAGTCAAACACTAATAATTTTGTATTAATGAAACAGAATCCACAGGAGCAGCCACTTATTTTACAACTCACCATGGGTGCTCTTAGTTTACCAAACCTGTAGCGATGTGGTTTCCTCTGATGGCTTCCAGAAATCTGGAATCCCTTTTCAGAAATTTCAATATTTGTAGTCTATCATTCGCTTATTCATTGAAAAGTGAACAATTTGAGACGTAGCTAAAGTAAACTAGCATCTACATTAACACTCTTACTATTGCTAGTGGACATGGCAGAGACGCCAGGGAGGTTGTGATGTTACATCTAACACCCTCTGGCTCTTTGCTTGTAGTAAGGCGACTGTAGGAAGCGAGAGAACGAGTCTTTGGCCATCAGGGTAAAGATGTACTGCTGAGCTTCGGCAAATGTGTTGGCATCGGGCGTGTCCATCCTGTCCATCAGCGCCTCACGCGTCTCGCTGTCCAGATTCACCTACAAACATAAACACAAGTTAAACAACAGATCTGGCAGATCTTTAAAGGGGCAGTGTGTCAGATTTACAGCCCCCTGCTGTTTGGAAAATGAATTATATTAAAAACATTGACTATCCTCCTCCATTCCCAGCTACTTTATTAGAAACTCTGAGTTAGGTAAAGAGGCGGAGCTATGTCTTAATTAAAGGAGAACTGAAGTCATTTTTAAACTTGCTTTATTTCTTAATTAACGCGTTATTCAATTACGTTTTTGGTTTTACTAACCTTATATCGTGACTCGTATTGGCAACTAATTGTAATTAAATATTACACTTATCGGCCTGTTCGGTTTTTAGCCGTGTTGAATGTAGTTCGTTTGGTCCACGGCAGGCGTCGCTTATCCGCGCGATCTTCACGAGACTTGTGCGAGACTTTGAAACGTGAAGCGTCAGCCAGGTGTCAGTGCCGCCATTTTGAAAACTGTTTTCCAAATGAAATATTGCACAAAAACGAGTTTAAATGACGATTACTGCGTACTTTTTTCAAACTTTCCTGATTGCTATCAAAACAAACAAAACTTCCGGCTTGATTACGTCAGCATTCGAAAGAGGGCGCGCACGTCTTTTGACAACATTGGCAGATGTTGGTCACTTTGATTGATTTCCGCTGAACGTTTTATTTCCGTCCTACGATGTCTCGCACAGGTCTCAACAAATCTTGTTTACAGCCATTGCTTTGACATATGGATTGATATATTACAGAGCAGATTTCAAACACTCAGAACTCGCTATAGCAGCGACAAAATAGCTAACAAAAATCTCATCTCATCTCATTATCTCTAGCCGCTTTATCCTGTTCTACAGGGTCGCAGGCTAGCTGGAGCCTATCCCAGCTGACTACGGGCAAAAGGCAGGGTACACCCTGGACAAGTCGCCAGGTCATCACAGGGCTGACACATAGACACAGACAACCATTCACACTCACACCTACGCTCAATTTAGAGTCACCAGTTAACCTAACCTGCATGTCTTTGGACTGTGGGGGAAACCGGAGCAGCCGGAGGAAACCCACGCGGACACGGGGAGAACATGCAAACTCCGCACAGAAAGGCCCTCGCCGGCCACGGGGCTCGAACCCGGACCTTCTTGCTGTGAGGCGACAGCGCTAACCACTACACCACCGTGCCGCCCCGTGAACAAAAATCTCATCTCATCTCATTATCTCTAGCCGCTTTATCCTTCTACAGGGTCGCAGGCGAGCTGGAGCCTATCCCAGCTGACTATGGGTGAAAGGCGGGGTACACCCTGGACAAGTCGCCAGGTCATCACAGGGCTGACACATAGACACAGACAACCATTCACACTCACATTCACACCTACGCTCAATTTAGAGTCACCAGTTAACCTAACCTGCATGTCTTTGGACTGTGGGGGAAACCGGAGCACCCGGAGGAAACCCACGCGGACACGGGGAGAACATGCAAACTCCACACAGAAAGGCCCTCGCCGGCCCCGGGGCTCGAACCCAGGACCTTCTTGCTGTGAGGCGACAGTGCTAACCACTACACCACCGTGCCGCCCCGTGAACAAAAATGCATTCCGATATTTAATAAAATGAGAAATAGAATTTTGATAATAAAAAATTTGCCTTCAGTTCCCCTTTAAGGTTAGAGCTAATTGTTTTCTCCGTACCTCCTGTGGGGCGTCAGGGTTGATGAACTGAGTGCAGATGCTCTGGGCTTTTGAGGACAGTTTGGTCTCAGGCATGGTCTTGTATTCCTCACAGGCAAGCCAGAAGGCCAGGTTCTCCTCACTGAACTCCGAGCGCAGGAACCAGCAGAACAGCTTCAGACCCTCTGAGAGAGCAAAGGCAGGAAAAGTACAGGGAACTTTTAGTATGGCGTCAAATTTCTGCATGCCAAAATGATGATTTCAATGACAAGCGTCCACTAAAGAAGTAAAGCAGTTTAGAAAGTAAAAATTACAAAAGTGGTGAGAAGATTCTTACCCTTGCTGTGGAGCAGAGACCCGAGATCAGGAGGAGTTTTTTCCTCACGAGATCTGAGAGAGAAAGAAAATTACAGCGGAAACAAATCAGATCGGGTAGATGATGGTAACTTGGTCAAGCTGTGTGTGTGTGTTTTTTTTTTTACTTTTGTTTGTATGGTTTTTCAGCCAGGTGTGTTAGCTTCACCTTCATCCCCTTTGCCCTAAAACACAAACGCGCACAATAACAGATTTAACAAATCCTTAAAACACTAAAAAACATCTTAAGAGGATATACGAGGGTAAGTCAAAAAGTTCTAAGACAAATTGAAAAAAAAATCTTTATTTATGAAAATAACAAAGCTATTTCTCTACGAATCCTCTATTTAAGTCTAAACACTTCTGCAAGTGATGTTTCCATTGGAGAATGCCTTCTTTGTAGAATTCTGGGGGAAGTCTTTCACACCTTTTGAAATTATAACATCTGTCTTAGAACTTTTTCACCTACCCTCGTGTGCAATATTACAACTGAAAATATTTAAAAAGATAAACTAAAGAACCAAAACAATATTCACTGGAGATATATATATATATATATATATATATACTCTTAATACGGGGGCGGCACGGTGGTGTAGTGGTTAGCGCTGTCGCCTCACAGCAAGAAGGTCCGGGCAGGTTCGAGCCCCGGGGCCGGCGAGGGCCTTTCTGTGCAGAGTTTGCATGTTCTCCCCGTGTCCGCGTGGGTTTCCTTCGGGTGCTCCGGTTTCCCCCACAGCCCAAAGACATGCAGGTTAGGTTAACTGGTGACTCTAAATTGACCGTAGGTGTGAATGTGAGTGTGAATGGTTGTCTGTGTCTATGTGTCAGCCCTGTGATGACCTGGCGACTTGTCCAGGGTGTACCCCGCCTTTCGCCCGTAGTCAGCTGGGATAGGCTCCAGCTTGCCTGCGACCCTGTAGAACAGGATAAAGCGGCTACAGATAATGAGATGAGATGAATACTCTTAATACACTACACTGACCTTTAACACCAACATAGACAAGTCTCACCCGAGAGAAAAAAGTTTTTATTTTATTTCTGAGTATCAGACAAAAAAAAAAAATCACTTCACTTTGCTCCATCTTTCTCAACTCTTCAGTCACCAGAAGTAAAAATTAGCGTGCCGTAAAAGTAAATAAATAAGAATTAAATAAAGTAAATGTCTTAAAATTTAAAACTAACACAACACACAGACACACCAGTACTCACTTCTCCAGGCATGATGCAGGGAGGGCAGAGAGCCCCTTACACATCACAGACTATTCGAGAGAGAGAGAGAGTGAGACAGAGAGAGATCTTCAGCACACTGTTTTTCTCTCTGTTCCTGCCTCGGTCTCTTATATAGCTGCTTATCTCATGTTTCATCGCTGAATACACAAAGATATTAGGGTGTGTGTGTGGGTGTGTGGTGTGTAAAGGTTTCCCTGAGGGCTGTCAAACAAAGTCAGTGCTTACAATAAAGCAATTACGGGTCATAATGTCCTCCGGGCTGTGGACTAATCAGGACAATAGTTGTTGATTGTAGTCTTTCAGGAGAGGTGTGTGTCTTTTTATATGGGTTTATTATGAACAGGAGACATGCACAGTGTGTGTGTGGTGTTCTCTCTCTATACAGTATATAAAACTAATTGAAGAGATGACAAATATGACAGGTGGGGAGTGTGTGTGTGTGTGTGTGTACGTGTATACACCCATAGAATAGTCCATTAGCAGTATATTTCACACGAAACACATTGAAAAGGCAATGATTCATCTGATATGAAATATTAATGATACACTTGAAAGGAAATGTATAGCTCGTTCCCTGAAATCCAAATATAGTCACAGACACATCTGTTGTTTTTATTTAAAAAAGAAATATAATATAAATATACATGAATTTTGCGCTCGAGTCTCACTGGGGGGAAAAAAAAAAAAAAAGATGATATCTTAGCCAGTGAAAATATCTGAAAGGAAAAAACCCAAAACACTCATTTTTCATGATGAGATTATTATATAACATATAGATTATTAAACCCGTTTTGACTTTTTTTTAACTAGTTCATGCTTTAAATGGTGTTATTCTAATATCAGATAATTTCATTTCCTTCAAAAAACAAAGACTTGCCAATAGAGCAAGCTTGAAATGAGGAAGAATATCTACTTATAGGCTTAATAATATTTTATTTGTGCAAAAACTATCTACTAAAACAGAAATTAGATGAATTTGCCAATCTCATCTCATTATCTGTAGCCGCTTTATCCTTCTACAGGGTCGCAGGCAAGCTGGAGCCTATCCCAGCTGACTACGGGCGAAAGGCGGGGTACACCCTGGACAAGTCGCCAGGTCATCACAGGGCTGACACATAGACACAGACAACCATTCACACTCACACCTACGCTCAATTTAGAGTCACCAGTTAACCTAACCTGCATGTCTTTGGACTGTGGGGGAAACCGGAGCACCCGGAGGAAACCCACGCGGACAACATGCAAACTCCGCACAGAAAGGCCCTCGCCGGCCCCGGGGCTCGAACCCAGGACCTTCTTGCTGTGAGGCGACAGCGCTAACCACTACACCACCGTGCCGCCGAATTTGCCAATATTCAAGATATTTTTTACTTAAGAAAATATAATTTTGTTTTACAGTGCTATCTTACTGACTCAGATACAGTCCGTTATACAGCCAAAAGTATGTGGACACCTGTCCATCACACCCATGTGTGGTTCGTCAGCAAACTGTTTCCACAAAATTAAAACGCACACAATTGTATAGAATGCCTTTAGCTTTACAGTTTCCCTTCACTGGAACCAACAGGTCCAAACGTGTTCCAGCACGATGATGACGACGATGACAATGGCCCTGAGCACAAACCACAAGACATGGTGTGTGAAGGTTGGAGTGGAAGAACTCGCGTGTCCTGCACAGAGCCCTGACTGAACTCAACCCCCACCGTACACCTTTGGGATGAACTGGAGCCTCATCAACCTCAACATCTGAACATCAGGGTCTGACCTCAGTAATGCTCTTGTAGCTGAAATAAGTGAAAACACATCCTTATACACTAAAAACTCTAACTATACTCTACTCAAAAATACTGAATAAATTTGAAAGCTGTGAAATAATTTAGATTTACCTTATGAATTAAGTAAACATAATAAAATTGAAGCAGATCTGAATAACTACATTGAGTACCATGAAATATAAAATTGAGTAGATATAATTAAAATTCTAAGTCAATGCAATAGTAACCCTCAAGTCCAAACCACTCAAAAACATGAGTAGATATAATTGAAATCTTAGGTAGATGCAACTGAATGTGAGACTATTACAACCCCGATTCCAAAAAAGTTGGGACAAAGTACAAATTGTAAATAAAAACGGATTGCAATGATGTGGAAGTTTCAAAATTCCATATTTTATTCAGAATAGAACATAGATGACATATCAAATGTTTAAACTGAGAAAATGTATCATTTAAAGAGAAAAATTAGGTGATTTTAAATTTCATGACAACAACATCTCAGAAAAGTTGGGACAAGGCCATGTTTCCCACTGTGAGACATCCCCTTTTCTCTTTACAACAGTCTGTAAACGTCTGGGGACTGAGGAGACAAGTTGCTCAAGTTTAGGGATAGGAATGTTAACCCATTCTTGTCTAATGTAGGATTCTAGTTGCTCAACTGTCTTAGGTCTTTTTTGTCGTATCTTCCGTTTTATGATGCGCCAAATGTTTTCTATGGGTGAAAGATCTGGACTGCAGGCTGGCCAGTTCAGTACCCGGACCCTTCTTCTACGCAGCCATGATGCTGTAATTGATGCAGTATGTGGTTTGGCATTGTCATGTTGGAAAATGCAAGGTCTTCCCTGAAAGAGACGTCGTCTGGATGGGAGCACATGTTGCTCTAGAACCTGGATATACCTTTCAGCATTGATGGTGTCTTTCCAGATGTGTAAGCTGCCCATGCCACACGCACTAATGCAACCCCATAGCATCAGAGATGCAGGCTTCTGAACTGAGCGCTGATAACAACTTGGGTCGTCCTTCTCCTCTTTAGTCCGAATGACACGGCGTCCCTGATTTCCATAAAGAACTTCAAATTTTGATTCGTCTGACCACAGAACAGTTTTCCACTTTGCCACAGTCCATTTTAAATGAGCCTTGGCCCAGAGAAGACGTCTGTGCTTCTGGATCATGTTTAGATACGGCTTCTTCTTTGAACTATAGAGTTTTAGCTGGCAACGGCGGATGGCACGGTGAATTGTGTTCACAGATAATGTTCTCTGGAAATATTCCTGAGCCCATTTTGTGATTTCCAATACAGAAGCATGCCTGTATGTGATGCAGTGCCGTCTAAGGGCCCGAAGATCACGGGCACCCAGTATGGTTTTCCAGCCTTGACCCTTACGCACAGAGATTCTTCCAGATTCTCTGAATCTTTTGATGATATTATGCACTGTAGATGATGATATGTTCAAACTCTTTGCAATTTTACACTGTCGAACTCCTTTCTGATATTGCTCCACTATTTGTCGGCGCAGAATTAGGGGGATTGGTGATCCTCTTCCCATCTTTACGTCTGAGAGTAGTGATTAACGGTGTTACAATACGGAGCAAAAAGACTGATTCAATACCATTTCCATTCATGTACATACTTTTTGGATTAATATGTTTTATCATACAGATCTATTAAAATGACACCCTATTTCATTTACACATTGATGTAAATTATATCTACCACTATAGTTAACGGAAAATCTCATCTCCTCATCTCATTATCTCTAGCCGCTTTATCCTCGTACAGGGTCACAGGCAAGCTGGAGCCTATCCCAGCTGACTACGGGTGAAAGGCGGGGTACACCCTGGACAAGTCACCAGGTCATCACAGGGCTGACAAAGACACAGACAACCATTCACACTCACATTCACACCTACGCTCAATTTAGAGTCACCAGTTAACCTAACCTGCATGTCTTTGGACTGTGGGGGAAACCGGAGCACCCGGAGGAAACCCACACGGACACGGGGAGAACATGCAAACTCCGCACAGAAAGGCCCTCGCCGGCCCCGGGGCTCGAACCCAGGACCTTCTTGCTGTGAGGCGACAGCACTAACCACTACACCACCGTGCCGCCGAATTTGCCAATATTCAAGATATTTTTTACTTATTAAGAAAATATAAATTTTGTTTTACAGTGCTATCTTACTGACTCAGATACAGTCCGTTATACAGCCAAAAGTATTTGGACACCTGTCCATCACACCCATGTGTGGTTCGTCAGCAAACTGTTTCCACAAAATTAAAACGCACACAATTGTATAGAATGCCTTTAGCTTTACAGTTTCCCTTCACTGGAACCAACAGGTCCAAACGTGTTCCAGCACGATGATGACGACGATGACAATGGCCCTGAGCACAAACCACAAGACATGGTGTGTGAAGGTTGGAGTGGAAGAACTCGCGTGTCCTGCACAGAGCCCTGACTGAACTCAACCCCCACCGTACACCTTTGGGATGAACTGGAGCCTCATCAACCTCAACATCTGAACATCAGGGTCTGACCTCAGTAATGCTCTTGTAGCTGAAATAAGTGAAAACACATCCTTATACACTAAAAACTCTAACTATACTCTACTCAAAAATACTGAATAAATTTGAAAGCTGTGAAATAATTTAGATTTACCTTATGAATTAAGTAAACGTAATAAAAAAATTGAAGCAGATCTGAATAACTACATTGAGTACCATGAAATATAAAATTGAGTAGATATAATTAAAATTCTAAGTCAATGCAATAGTAACCCTAAGTCCAAACCACTCAAAAACATGAGTAGATATAATTGAAATCTTAGGTAGATGCAACTGAATGTGAGACTATTATTTAACAAAACAAATCTGCTACATTTACTTTATGTTTAACAGAATTTAATTCATAAGCCAGTATCTCACTGGGCTGCGACAGCCCGCGACTAGTTGGAGACACAACAATTGCAATAAAATATGCGAATTAGCGACAATTTTCACTTGGAATCACACGGAATTGATATTCGCATATTTTATCGCAATTGTTGTGTCTCCAACTAGTCGCAGGCTGTCGCAGCCCAGTGAGATACTGGCTTTAAAGGAGCAACAGCTTAAATGAAGACAGGGTACTGAATAGCCATGACCAAAGGTACCGTGCTTGACTCGATAATACTTGAGAAGCTCCCCTTTTGAAGAATCCTCAAATGTGCAGAGCTTGCATTGCCATCCCATAAGCTGCCACCTTAAAAAGGATGATTAACGGTGCTACAATACGGAGCAAAAAGACTGATTCAATACCATTTCCATTCATGTACATACTTTTTGGATTAATATGTTTTATCATACAGATCTATTAAAATGACACCCTATTTCATTTACACATTGATGTAAATTATATCTACCACTATAGTTAACGGAAAATCTCATCTCATTATCTCTAGCCGCTTTATCCTGTTCTACAGGGTCGCAGGCAAGCTGGAGCCTATCCCAGCTGACTACGGGCGAAAGGCGGGGTACACCCTGGACAAGTCGCCAGGTCATCACAGGGCTGACACATAGACACAGACAACCATTCACACTCACATTCACACCTACGCTCAATTTAGAGTCACCAGTTAACCTAACCTGCATGTCTTTGGACTGTGGGGGAAAACCGGAGCACCCGGAGGAAACCCACACGGACACGGGGAGAACATGCAAACTCCACACAGAAAGGCCCTCTCCGGCCCCGGGGCTCGAACCCGGACCTTCTTGCTGTGAGGCGACAGCGCTAACCACTACACCACCGTGCCACCCTATGGAAAATCTACACTTTAAAAAAAAAAAAAAAAAAGTGGGGGCGTCATGGCTCAGGTGGATAAGGTGCCATACCATAAATCCGGGGACCGGGGTTCGATTCTGACCCGAGGTCATTTCCCGATCCCTCCCTGTCTCTCTCTTGCTCATTTCCTGTCTCTACACTGTCCTATCCAATAAAGGTGAAAAAAGCCCAAAAAAAATCTTTAAAAAAAAAAAAAGTATAAAATTATTCAAAGTTTCAATCCTCCTTTGAGGTTATATACATAGTCAAATTCAAAATCACAGAACTACGCTGTGTTCCAAATTATGCAACTTGAATTTTAGTGGAAAAAAAAAATTGACATGATTTTTAGTTTTTTAATGAAATTTTTCAATTGTGATGTTTCTCCTGTCTGTTTATATCACTGCCATCACTCTAACAGACATGTTTGGCAGTTCGGGTAGTGTCTCACTGGGCTGCGACAGCCCGCAACTACTGTAGTTGGAGACACAACAATTGCGATAAAATATGCAAATTGGCGACAATTTTCACTTGGAATCACACGGAATTGATATTCGCATATTTTACCGCAATTGTTGTGTCTCCAACTAGTCGCAGGCTGTCGCAGCCCGGCTCTCCCTCGGCAGGCAGGGAAGTAGAGGAAGCCTCACGGAAACTGACTTGAGAAGGGTTCGCGACGGCTTTGCGACACCAGCGACGCATTTGCGGCTATTTTGAGAGAAATTTTGTCGCAGGAATTTTTTGAACATGTTCAAAATTTCAGCGATGAAAGAGCGACACTTTGAGACTCATGCGAGGAAATCGAGAAGCCCCGCGAATGTTTCAAGACACTTTCGAAACTCTCTCGCAAATGACGTTCGCAATTTGTCGCAGCCCAGTGAGATACTAGTTTTAGTTTGCCAGGTGAGCCAAATTAAAGAAAAACTAATTGAGGACACTGTTCCACATTATTAAGCAAATCACAGGTTTCATGCAATATGGGGAAAAAGAATGAAATGCATGAAAAGCACGAAATAGTGTAGTATAAACAGACATTAAACAGCATGGTGACGACAGCATTAAAAAAAAAAACAATAGACACTATAAAGTTATGTGCAGGAAGACAGGGTTAATATTTAATTACTTTTTTACTAGCTTTCTATTTACCGGCGTATGGAGTCCTCCAAGTGATTTTCACCGCGGTGTCTCCAAGCTCATTGCTTCGTGTTTTGCAAAAAGCAAGGTAGATTTCCCATGAAGCCACTCTCATTGCACGCGAATGGCGGCACGTCATGAAGTTCTGCGTAAAAACTACTCACTTTCTTAAGTTGTTGTTAGAGATTAAGACTATTGAGTTAGAATGAGTAATAATTAAGGCAGCACAGTGGTGTAGTGGTTTGCGCTGTCACCTCACAGCAAGAAGGTTCTGGGTTCGAGCCCAGCGGCCAGTGAAGGCCTTTCAGTGCAGAGTTTGCATGGTGTCTGTGTGGGTTTCCTCCGGGTGCTCCGGTTTCCCCTCACAGTCCAAAGATATGCAGGTTAGGCTAATTGGTGGCTCTAAATTAACCGTAAGTGTGAATGGTTGTGTGTCTGTGTATCAGCCCTGTGATGATCTGCCGACTTGTCGAGAGTGTACCCCACCTCTCACCCACCCATAAGCCAGTATCTCACTGGGCTGCGACAGCCTGCGACTAGTTGGAGACACAACAATTGCGATAAAATATGCAAATTAGCGACAGTTTTTGGGCGGCACGGTGGTGTAGTGGTTAGCGCTGTCGCCTCACAGCAAGAAGGTCTGGGTTCAAGCCCCGCAGCCGGCGAGGGCCTTACTGTGCGGAGTTTGCATGTTCTCCCCATGTCCGCGTGGGTTTCCTCCGGGTGCTCCGGTTTCCCCCACAGTCCAAAGACATGCAGGTTAGGTTAACTGGTGACTCTAAATTGACCGTAGATGTGAACGTGAGTGTGAATGGTTGTCTGTGTCTATGTGTCAGCCCTGTGATGACCTGGCGACTTGTCCAGGGTGTACCCCGCCTTTCGCCCGTAGTCAGCTGGGATAGGCTCCAGCTCGCCTGCGACCCTGTAGAACAGGATAAAGCGGCTAGAGATAATGAGATGAGATTTTGTTGCACGAATTTTTGGAACATGTTCAAAATTTCAGCGACGAAGGAGCTACTCATACGAGGAAATTGAGAAGCCCTGCGAATGTTTCAAGACACTTTCGAAACTCTTTCGCAAGCTGTCGCAGCCCAGTGAGATAGCTAGCTGGGATTGGATCCAGCGACCCTGTAGAACTGGATGGATGGATGGATGGATGGATGTGTGAGTTGGTCATAGACAACCTTCTCAATGTAAGCAAGCTGTATCACCTGTTTAAAAAAAAAAAAGAAAGAAAGAAAGAAAAAACGGAGGCGGCATGGTGGTGTAGTGGTTAGCGCTGTCGCCTCACAGCAAGAAGGTCCTGGGTTTGAGCCCCGGGGCCGGCGAGGGCCTTTCTGTGCGGAGTTTGCATGTTCTCCCCGTGTCCGCGTGGGTTTCCTCCAGGTGCTCCGGTTTCCCCCACAGTCCAAAGACATGCAGGTTAGGTTAACTGGTGACTCTAAATTGACCGTAGATGTGAACGTGAGTGTGAATGGTTGTCTGTGTCTATGTGTCAGCCCTGTGATGACCTGGCGACTTGTCCAGGGTGTACCCCGCCTTTCGCCCGTAGTCAGCTGGGATAGGCTCCAGCTCGCCTGCGACCCTGTAGAACAGGATAAAGCGGCTAGAGATAATGAGATGAGATTTTGTTGCACGAATTTTTGGAACATGTTCAAAATTTCAGCGACGAAGGAGCTACTCATACGAGGAAATTGAGAAGCCCTGCGAATGTTTCAAGACACTTTCGAAACTCTTTCGCAAGCTGTCGCAGCCCAGTGAGATAGCTAGCTGGGATTGGATCCAGCGACCCTGTAGAACTGGATGGATGGATGGATGGATGGATGTGTGAGTTGGTCATAGACAACCTTCTCAATGTAAGCAAGCTGTATCACCTGTTTAAAAAAAAAAAGAAAGAAAGAAAGAAAAAACGGAGGCGGCATGGTGGTGTAGTGGTTAGCGCTGTCGCCTCACAGCAAGAAGGTCCTGGGTTTGAGCCCCGGGGCCGGCGAGGGCCTTTCTGTGCGGAGTTTGCATGTTCTCCCCGTGTCCGCGTGGGTTTCCTCCAGGTGCTCCGGTTTCCCCCACAGTCCAAAGACATGCAGGTTAGGTTAACTGGTGACTCTAAATTGACCGTAGGTGTGAATGTGAGTGTGAATGGTTGTCTGTGTCTATGTGTCAGCCCTGTGATGACGTGGCGACTTGTCCAGGGTGTACCCCGCCTTTCGCCCGTAGTCAGCTGGGATAGGCTCCAGCTTACCTGCGACCCTGTAGAACAGGATAAAGCGGCTAGAGATAATGAGATGAGATGAGATAATGAGATGAGAAAAAACGGAGGGGGGCGTGGTTACCATAGTGCACGAGCGTCCGTGTGATTTGGGACAGAGCTGATCTCTGAGCTATTACGCAGCTGCAGTGAATCCGCGCGCGCACTGGGTTTCAAAACCCGGAAAAAAAGAAGGGTTCGATTACTTCCTGGTTTGGAGAGAGAGAGAGCGAGCGCACAACATACTGGCTGCTTAACGCCGCTGTGCGTCTGTCATTAACGGAACCGGAAATTCGGCTGTCGAGACGCACCAAGGTCAGCGGTGTTCTGATCGTTTGTTTGTTTCCTTCAGAAGGTGCGCACGGGAGCGCGCTGATGGTTTTCCACTAATAAAGTAACCCGAAGCGGACTGTGCTGTAGAGACACCGCACGCGCGCGCGCGCACTCGCTCGCTCACATGGCCGCGCCGCGGAGGTCCGGTACCGGGTGCCAGGAGAACGGACCCGAAACGGATCCAGAGCGCAAGCGGCTCTGGACCGAACTCTTCGACCAGCTGGACACTAATAAAGACGGACGGATTGACGTTAAGGAGCTGAGGGCGGGGCTGGCGGCGCGGGGGCTGCTCACGCGCACATCTGCGGAGGCGGTATGTACAAATACCGACCGAACACACACACACACACACTTTTTTTTTTTTTTTTTATATTTCTATTTCTATAAACGATCGACTCGGTCTCAGCAGACTGATCGTGCAGCAATACGAAACCGAAACGAGTTCTGACCGCAAACCACGTGACATCCCCCCCCCCCCCCCCCCCCCCCCCGCAATTCTAACTAATACCATGACCATACAAGAACACCATCATGGGGTCAGAACAGAACAGAACCCTCACCTACAGCTAGAACATATTGTACTTGCACTTGAAAAGGGTCGTGCACTTATCTCACTTCTATAGGTCATAAGGTTGAGTCCCAAACCGCTTTCTGACAAAGAAAGAAGCCATTTGGAGTCCTGTAGGACCATCCTCCCTATGCACTCTCATCTCATCTCATTATCTCTAGCCGCTTTATCCTGTTCTACAGGGTCGCAGGCAAGCTGGAGCCTACCCCAGCTGACTACGGGCAAAAGGCGGGGTACACCCTGGACAAGTCGCCAGGTCATCACAGGGCTGACACACAGACACAGACAACCATTCACACTCACATTCACACCTACGCTCAATTTAGAGTCACCAGTTAACCTAACCTGCATGTCTTTGGACTGTGGGGGAAACCGGAGCACCCGGAGGAAACCCACGCGGACACGGGGAGAACATGCAAACTCCGCACAGAAAGATGGGGCTCGAACCCGGACCTTCTCGCTGTGAGGCGACAGCGCTAACCACTACACCACCGTGCCGCCCCCATGTACTCTCACCAGGAGTAATTGTACATCCTCCAGCACTTCCAAGTACTATAGGTGGACACCTCACACCTGTATGAGCTTGTTAAAGTGCATGTCACAGGTAAATTCAGGAGCAAGATCAATGCAATTCCCTTATTTTATATTAAACTTTGGTCAAATATCTGTTGCATTTTGTGCAATTTTGTTTTACCTTGCGCAATACCTTTCTGGTATTCAGTTGAAATCGAGCCATTTGAGGCGAATGCGTCCGCCTTTGAAAAAACTTGGCATTTGGATTTCCCAGCAAACATTAATTTTCGTGACGTCACGTGCGGGACGCCTCCTTCTGAATCCTACATCAGTGCTGGTTTGTTTATGAGAAAACGACCTGGTGGTTTTCTGCAAATTTCTTCAACGTTATCGCGTAATTATTAAAATGGTTAACGGATGTATCGTAGGAGGGTGTAGCAACACCAATCATGATGGGATTAGTACTCATCGTTTCCCAAAAGACCGGACAATGAGAGAGAAACGGGAGCGCTTGGTATACACAGGCTGCGCACTGAAACCGTGCAAAGCTCGCGCAGCCTGCTGGCGCTTCCGCAGATGACATCACGAATCTGGCTCCAGACTCCCTTGGGATTTTTCCAGATATGTTTTGTTTTTAGTTTATTTTTTTCTGCTGTAGACAGATGGCCTTGTGCAAAATTACCCTTCTGGATGAGTGTGTAAAGGGACATACTTTCATTAAAAAAAAAAAGAAATCGGTCCAGAATATGCCCTCTGAAGGGCACATCTTGGGTATATTTAGGAGCAAGATCAATGTAATTCTCTAATTTTATATTGAACTTCGGTCAAATATCTGTCACGTTTTGCATTTCGTGCAATTTTTTTTTTTTTTTTACCTTGCGCAATACCAGAAAAATTCAGTTGAAATCAAGTCATTTGAGGCGAATTGGTCCGCCTCTGAAAAAACTTGCCATTTGGATTTCCCGGGAAACATTTGATTTTCGTGACGTTGCGTGTGGGACGCCTCCCTCTGACTCCTACGTCAGCGCTGGTTTGTTTATGAGAAAACGACCTGGTGGTTTTCTGCAAATTTCTTCAACGTTATCGTGTAATTATTAAAATGGTTAACAGATGTATCGTAGGAGGGTGTAGCAACACCAATCATGATGGGATTAGTACTAATTGTTTCCCAAAAGACCGGACAATGAGAGAGAAATGGGAGCGCGTCGTGCAAGGCACCCGGAAAAACTGGGAACATACTACAGCGTCATATGCGGGGCTCACTTCATAAAACCCGGCGACTTTGAGAATTATTTGCAGTGGGAAATGGGCTTCAAGAAGCAACTTGATCTGAAAAAAAGACGCAGTTCCATCTGTTAGAATGCCCAAAGCAACACCGTCTCCATTTGTGTCAGCGTCACCAAAGGAGCCAGCCGTGTTCGTCTCCTCTGACAGAAGGCGAAGTGCCACATCTACTGAGGCCCTCGAAGCCGAGGACCAAGCAGAGCTGAGAAAAAGACCAAGAAAATCAGCAATTCACAAGTTGACTGTTGCCAGGGTAAGAAATACGAGACTATACTCTAAGGCTACGTTTACACTAGACCGTATCTGTCTCGTTTTCTTCGCAGATGCACTGTCCGTTTACATTAACCCCCCTGAAAAAGCGGGGAAACGGGAATCCACCAGCGTCCACGTATTCAATCTAGATCGTATCAGCTCCAGTGCTGTGTAAACATTGAGAATACGCGAATACGCTGTGCTGAGCTCTAGCTGGCGTCTCATTGGACAACGTCACTGTGACCTCCACCTTCCTGATTCGCTGGCGTTGGTCATGTGACGCGACTGCTGAAAAACGGCGCAGACTTCCGCCTTGTATCACCTTTCATTAAAGAGTATAAAAGTATGAAAATACTGCAAATACTGATGCAAATACTGCCCATTGTGTAGTTATGATTGTCTTTAGGCTTGCCATCCTTCCACTTGCAAGTAATAAGTGATATGCGCTGGGATCTCACACACAGCGGCTCAGTCCCGAATCGTGGCTTGTTCACTTCACTCGCGCGCTCTGTGAGCTGCGCAGGGCCGGAGTGCACACCCTCCAGAGGGCACTCGCTGTTCAGGGCGGAGTGATTTGGAGCGCAGGATGCCTGCGGAGCCGAGCGTATCCGCGTATTGGTGTTGCTGTGTGCACGGCTAACAGTTTTAGTGTAAACGCGAATCGTTTTAAGAACGTTAATCTGATGATCCGCTGATTCGACGTAATGTAAACGTAGCCTAAATTAGGTGTTCCTGTGTTTGTCTCTCAGCCTGCTGGCGGATCTGCACGTGACGTCACAAATCTGGCTCCAGGCTCCCTTGGGATTTTTCCAGACGCGCTTTATTTTATTTTTCCTGCTGTAGACAGATGGCCTTGTGCAAAATTACCCTTCTGGATGAGTGTGTAAAGGGATATAAGAGAGTTTCAAAAGTGTCTTGTAACATTCGCGGGGCTTCTCAATTTCCTCGCACGAGTCGCAAAGTGTCGCGCCTTCGTCACTGAAATTTTGAACATGTTCAAAAAATTCGTGCGACAAAATTTCTCTCAAAATAGCCGCAAGTGCGTCGCTGGTGTCACAAAGCCGTCGCGAACCCTTCTCAAGTCAGTTTCCATGAGGCTTCCTCTACTTCCCTGCCTGCCGAAGGAAAGCCAGGCTGCGACAGCCTGCGACTAGTTGGAGACAACAATTGTGGTAAAATATGCGAATATCAATTCTGTGTGATTCCAAGTGAAAATTGTCGCTAATTCGCATATTTTATCGCAATTGTTGCGTCTCCAACTAGTCGCGGGCTGTCACAGCCCAGTGAGACACTACCCTTAGACTTGTTCGTGCTGCTTTGCTCTGATGATGATCTCTAATGGAAAGGCCAAGATGTTGGAGTGTGGCTGTGTGAATATGAGCACTGATTGGTGAGCGAGGAGGTCTGGATTTTAATGAGCATGGGGTTGAGGTCATGGCTCTGTGCAGGTTCATGCACCAAACTTGTCAGTCATGTTGGAACAGGAAAGGGTTTTTCCCAAACTGTTGGGATAAATTTGGTAGAATCTAATGGTCTAGGCCCAAACCCTGAACACCACTATCCATCCTCCATGACACATCAGTGCTGGTGCTGTGCAGTCTGGTAGGTAGTGTTCTCCTGGCATCCATCAGACTACTAGATACTGAAGCGTGATTCATCACTCCAGAGAACACGGTTCCACTGTTCCAGAGTCCAGTCATGATGCTTTACAGCACTCGAGCCAAAGCCTGGGATTGCATGGTGATCTTGATCTTAGGCTTGTGTGCAGCTTCGTGGCCATGGAAACCCATTTCATGATGCACCGTTCTTGTGCTGATGTTGCTTCCAGAGCCAGGTTTATACCCTGTAGTGAGTGATTTGTATGTGCTTCAGTACCTGGTGGCCTCACTCTGTCAGATTGCATGGTCTATTGTTGCTCCTAGACACTTCCATTTCGTAATAGCATGTACAGTTAACTGGGGCAGAAATTTCACCAACTGACTTGTGGCATCCTGTATGACCATGACATTTAGATTACTATTTTGACTCCGTTTGTAGTGTAGTAGTAGTATGTGATTTGGGGGGGGGAGAAGGTCACTCGGTTGGAGATGTAGGTAGGATGTGAAATCCCAAGTACCCCCTTGTTCCCTGTGTACTAGTGCACTTCTGTAGGAGGTGGGGAACTTTTTGGGGATTTTCGCCTTAGTCTAGTCTTCAGATCCAAGCCGAGACTCCCTATTGGACCTAGTGTGCACTCTGTAGGGTGTAGGTGTTATTCAATGCCCTATGAAGCACACAGAGTAGGAAGCAAAATATTCAAAAATATTGGTTCCACATTTTGCTGATTATTTTGACCCAGTATTTAATGTAGTGGTATGTGATTTGGGACAGAGCCCGAGTCTACTGTATTACAAAACAGTACAGCATAAGACCTCTTCAGAGAGCATAGGAGGTAGGATCCAAAATGGCTCTAGACTCTATATGTAGTGTCACTATGTAGTGACAAACTGGCTGTGTGCATGCGCGCTTGTCTGAAAAACACACTGTTCTTGTTGCCAGTTTTGTGTTTAAATGTTTTGCATGAATGTGTTAGAGAGAAGTGTGTGTTGTATTTGGTGACAAGTTGCCTCACCCACCTTCTGCTCGTGTGTGTGTGTGTGCATGCGCTTGAGTGTGGGTTTGTTTACATGCATGTTCACTGTTGCGTGTGTGTGTTGCACATGGGTATGTGCATGTCTGGGGTTTTTTTGGGTTGAGACGAAAGGGTCAGAATTCTGTAAACTGAAACCTCATACACAATCTGTCTGTGTGTGACACTCTCTCTCTCTCTCTCTCTCTCACACACACACATGCGCACTTCTGTTTGCACGCATTGGACCTTGGTGGAAGAAAAAAGGTCAAGAACTTGGAACTCATCCAATGTGGAGCAGAAAGTATGTCCAGAGAGAGAGAGAGAGAGAGAGATGTATTAGGAGTGAGTGAGAACGACTCTTTATATAAACATGTAAAGAAAGTAATATTTATTGGGAATAATGAGACAGAAAGAGACATGTATAGAGTGAGATATACGTGTATGTGTGTGAGACAGAGAGAGACGCGTGTATAGAGAGCGGGTGAGAGTGAGACGTCTATAGGGAGTGAGACATCTATAGGGAGTGTGAAATGTAGAAAGAGAGACAGATGTGTCTAGAGACAGAGTTCTGCAACTCTGCTTAATTCTTTTGTTCAATTCTAGAACTTTTTGGAGGTCTGGAACTCTTTAGAGTTTTGTCACTCAGTGCGTTTACATGCACGTCCAAATCGAGCTGCTGTTGGTAATCGAGCAAAGGGTCCCAGCTAGGGTTGCCACCTGTGTCTGACAAAAATCCTGGACATTTCGACCATCCAATCGACCTTTTTGCTTGTAAGCAACGGCGCCCTTCGCACATCTTACCCAAGACAAAAATCACCCTTCTATGCTGAAATTGTATTGCTCTAATTAGTAAAAATGACGCTTTTGCTAGTTATTTGTTTAGTTAATTGCTTTACATAATATAGCAGGTCTTCATTATTTTGGTTTATTTCCAACAGTTTTTGGTTGTGGACACCTGGGGGCAGTAGTGGGCACAGGTAAAAGGGGAATACATACTGTAATTAAATTCTGTTTGTTTGCTTATGTGGAATAAAAATAAATAATCTAATTTTTCATTGTATCTAAGAATACCTGAATGTAACAATGTAAGGTGTAGTGTCAAACAGCTTACCTGATTGCTTAGAGTGTGGTGTGTGCTTTGCTTGTGCTTGCCTGTGCCTCTGCTGCTCTTGGCTAAACAAATACATAGGAGGACATGTAACTGATATAACTGGGCACATACAGGAGTATGTACTACACTATTTCATTTAATTCACCAAAACCTTACCTAATCTTCCATTTATATTTGGTGTTTTTCTTTGCTGCTGCTATGAGTCCTGGCTGATTTTCAATGAATGTCTTGAACTCAGTACAGGGCAACTGAAAGTTTAGCCTGACTTGAAGCTCAGCCTTCACCATTGCAACAGAGAGTCTGTTTCTTTTATCAGTCCAAGCATCCTCCATTGCCCCATTTCCACCAAAGCAGTTCCAGGGCTGGTTCGGGGCCAGTGCTTAGTTTGGAACCGGGTTTTCTGTTTCCACTGACAAAGAACTGGCTCTGGGGCCAGAAAAACCGGTTCCAGGCTAGCACCAACTCTCTGCTGGGCCAGAGGAAAGAACCGCTTACGTCAGCGGGGGGCGGAGTTGTTAAGACCAACAACAATAAAAAAGACCACGAAAGATCGCCATTTTTAGGCGATGAGAAGCAGCAGCTCTACAAACGCGAAGTCAGCCATTATTATTATTATTATTATTATTATTGTTGTTGCTGCTGCTTCTTCCGTGTTGTTTTTGCTTTGATATTCGCGCCAAGGTTTATGCAAACGTAGCGCCGTAACTGACGTATACAGCGACGTAAGTGACGTATACAGCGACGTAATGACGTGGCTCCGCTTAGCACGGCGAGCTTGGAAAAGCAAACTGGTTCTCAGCTGGCTCGCAAGTTGAAATACACATTTTGCCCATTATGTACAAAAAACCGGGACATTCAGTGTCCCGGATTTTTTTTTTTTTCCGGGACAGACCATGAAAATCCGGGACAATCAGGAAAAACCGGGACAGGTGGCAACACTAGACTCCCAGCAGGGTGCCAGAGAAATCCAATCCTACATGCACAAGTGAAATCGGGCTATTGTGCAAGGTGCATTGTGCACCCGAGCCACACGTGGCGCTACACGCCCCATCGTGTTGGTACACTTCCGGTTGTCGTCATGAAGAAGAGCTATAGTGTTGCCAGATACTGCTCACGTTTTCCAGCCCAAAACATGTTCAAATCCGCTAAAATGCACTTAAAACGCCCAATCTGGCAACACTAGGTTCCGTGTTCGAGCTGTTAGGCTTGCTCTAACAGACTGTATGGCTACAAACTGTCCGGCGCAGACCACTGTTTTGTAAGACAACTTATTTTGCACAATAATATCTTTCTAAAGTCCATTTTTTGCTTACAAAAAAAAAAAAAAAAAAAAAAAAAAAAAATATATATATATATATATATATATATATATATATATATATATATTTTGCTTACAATTTAACTTGTGTCTTAATAAACACACAAAGTTCAATTGTTTTGTTTTTATTGACATTCTTCAGATGTTGGACATATACACACACACACACACACACAAATACAATGACTTGTTTATGTACACAATTCACAGCTATGCAACAGCTGTACAGATGTATTTGGTGATACAGTAAGTGAGCTAAATTTTAACAGTGCAAACAATGCCACAAAAAGAAAAGATTCATGCCGTTGTCATGATTCGTTGTCATGCCGACCGAGGCTGTTGTGTTTCCCGCTTGTGGTCTCGTCACTTCCGGAAGTAGCTCGACAACTAGCTCAATAACTAGCTCGATAGGATATACATGCACACTCACTGCGTTTACATGCACATAGAGAGAATCGAATTTCTGCCGTTGCTCGACTGAAATCGAAGTTCAAAATGCCATGTATACACCTTAATTCGGCTGAAATTGAACCGAACTTGATTTCTCGGAATCGAGCTACACGACCTAGATTATGCGATTTCGCCGAGCTACTTTGTGCATGTATACCCTATCGAGCTAGTTGTCGAGCTACTTCCGGAAGTGACGAGTGACGAGACCACAAGCGGGAAACACAACAGCCTCGGTCGGCATGACAACAGTAGTAGCGAGCAGCAGAATTGGTCAGGAGGAACAAACGGAGAAGAGAAAATGGCGATGAAGAGCTCTCTGAAGTGTGGGTGGAGCACAGAGGACGGCAGGACAAAGCTTCTGGTACTAATAGGCTTTTTATTGTCAGACTTTTCAGTTTAACAGCCTGCTTTTATTCTTGAGAGAAAAACACACGCGCGCGCTGTGTTCTAGTCCCGGGATGAGCTCTCCCCTCTGCTCTCCCTCTGCCTCCTTAAATAGGGCGCGGTCACTGGGAAGACACAAACACAGGTTAATTACCGTCAGGTGTAGTTATTCTGCCACTCACCTTCCCTGGCTCCGCCCTCCTGTCACAGACCGGCGCTTGACCACGCCCCCACTGCCACAGGCAAGCAGAAACGTGCACTTCTGGAGCAATGAGGAGACAGAGTTCATGCTCATTCAGCTTAAGGAGTTGAATATATTAAAATTCATGGATGGAAGAAAAACGCGCAATGGAGAACACGGAACTGATAACTTTGTTTACACTCTTGAATAGCTCTTCATGACAACCGGAAGTGTACCAACACGATGGGGCGTGTTGCGCCACCTGTGGCTCGGGTGCACAATGCACCTCACACAATAGCCCGATTTCATTGTGTGCATGTAGGATTGGATTTCTCTGGCACCCTGCTGGGACCTTCAGCTCGATTACCGACAGCAGCTCGATTTGGATGTGCATGTAAACGTAGTCAATGTAGCTCGGCAGAAATCGCATAATCTAGGTCGTGTAGCTCGATTCCGAGAAATCAAGTTCGGTTCAATTTCAGCCGAATTAAGGTGTATACATGGCATTTTGAACTTCGATTTCAGTCAAGCAACGGCAGAAATTCGATTCTCTCTATGTGCATGTAAACGTAGTGAGTGAGACATGTGTAAAGAGAGAGAGGCGTATAGAGTTGTTGTGGATTATTTTCCCGTAACGGCCCGACCCACGGTGTTTTATTCCAGGGGTTTTCAAAGTGTGGGAGAGTCAGCCCCCCCTCGGAGAGCAAATAAACAACAGCGCCCCCCCCCCCCCCTTACAATTTTTGTTGTTGTTATACTTAATGTTCCATTCGTATTTTTAAAAAATGGTTGTTGTACACATTTTTATCTTTTTCTTTTTCACATTTTAAACATCTGTGCTTTTTAAAACATCTTGTTTTACACATTTTAAATATCTCATAGCATCGTTAGCTAGCACCTCTTGGCAGACAACACACTGTGGCAGTGGAGCATCTTCAGATCCAGTCCATGAAAATCCAAACTTTAAATAATCGTGGTCATACTTCCTTCTTTTTCCAGTCCCCCAGGATTCCGCGGGCCTTTTTTGTGATTGTTGCGGGCTAAAATGTCTGATGTTGCGGGGGGTTTTCCAAAAAATTGCGATGAAAGTTGCGGTGTTTTTTAGGTTTTTGTTGCGATTACATTGCGGGAGGAAGTGAAAGCTGTGACAAATTGTTGCGATTTTCTCTTTTTGTGATTAAAATTGAGTGATATGTTAAATATTAAGTTATTACTGAAAAACTATTGATTAAAATAAACAAATACACTGAGAAATGGTCCTATAAACAACTTTACCAATATAAAAGATTACCAGGACTACAAAAATGCAGAAAAATAGGCTTTACTTATCCAAATGCACCTGTTGGTTCAAAAGTTAAAGTGCAGAGAACCTCACAGCACAACATGAAGTTACCTTAAAATATAATATACAGTGGGGCAAAAAAGTATTTAGTCAGTCACCAATTGTGCAAGTTCTCCCACTTAAAAAGATGAGAGAGGCCTGCAATTTTCATCATAGGTATACCTCAACTATGAGAGACAAAATGAGAAAAAAAAAATCCAGAAAATCACATTGTCTGATTTTTAAAGAATTTATTTGCAAATTATGGTGGAAAATAAGTATTTGGTCAATAACAAAAGTTCATCTCAATACTTTGTTATATACCCTTTGTTGGCAATGACAGAGGTCAAACGTTTTCTGCAAGTCTTCACAAGGTTTTCACACACTGTTGCTGGTATTTTGTCCCATTCCTCCATGCAGATCTCCTCTAGAGCAGTGATGTTTTGGGGCTGTCGCTGGGCAACACGGACTTTCAACTCCCTCCAAAGATTTTCTATGGGGTTGAGATCTGGAGACTGGCTAGGCCACTCCAGGACCTTGAAATGCTTCTTACGAAGCCACTCCTTTGTTGCTGGGGTGGTGTGTTTGGGACCATTGTCATGCTGAAAGACCCAGCCACGTTTCATCTTCAATGCCCTTGCTGATGGAAGGAGGTTTTCACTCAAAATCTCACGATACATGGCCCCATTCATTCTTTCCTTTACACGGATCAGTCGTCCTGGTCCCTTTGCAGAAAAACAGCCCCAAAGCATGATGTTTCCACCCCCATGCTTCAGAGTAGGTATGGTGTTCTTTGGATATAACTCAGCATTCTTTCTCCTCCAAACACGACATGTTGAGTTTTTACCAAAAAGTTCTATTTTGGTTTCATCTGACCATATGACATTATCCCAATCCTCTTCTGGATCATCCAAATGCTCTCTAGCAAACTTCAGACGGGCCTGGACATGTACTGGCTTAAGCAGGGGGACACGTCTGGCACTGCAGGATTTGAGTCCCTGGCGGCATAGTGTGTTACTGATTGTAGCCTTTGTTACTTTGGTCCCAGCTCTCTGCAGGTCATTCACTAGGTCCCCCCGTGTGGTTTCTGGGATTTTTGCTCATCGTTCTTGTGATCATTTTGACCCCACGGGGTGAGATCTTGGGTGGAGCCCCAGATCGAGGGAGATTATCAGTGGTCTTGTATGTCTTCCATTTTCTAATAATTGCTCCCACAGTTGATTTCTTCACACCAAGCTGCTTACCTATTGCAGATTCAGTCTTCCCAGCCTGGTGCAGGTCTGCAATTTTGTTTCTGGTGTCCTTTGACAGCTCTTTGGTCTTGGCCATAGTGGAGTTTGGAGTGTAACTGTTTGAGGTTGTGGACAGGTGTCTTTTATACTGATAAGTTCAAACGGGTGCCAATAATACAGGTAACGAGTGGAGGACAGAGGAGCCTCTTAAAGAAGAAGTTACAGGTCTGTGACAGCCAGAAATCTTGCTTGTTTGTAGGTGACCAAATACTTATTTTACTGAGGAATTTACCAATTAATTCATTAAAAATCCTACAATGTGATTTCCTGGATTCTTCCCCCCATTCTGTCTCTCATAGTTGAAGTGTACCTATGATGAAAATTACAGGCGCCTCTCATCTTTTTAAGTGGGAGAACTTGCACAATTGGTGGCTGACTAAATACTTTTTTGCCCCACTGTAAATGCCTCAGGTTTCATGTAAGAAAAAAAACTATTAATACTAGTACTGTGTGCAGGCAGTCTCTCCTGAAGACTAAATTAAACAATTATAAACTAATTAAATAAATGGCTCAGGCTTCAGAGAAGAAAAAAAACAATTTGAACAGAATCTCACAGTATGATGCTGAAGCTGCCTAAACAATGGAAAATAAAATACCATTTTGGCAAAAATGTTGGCATCCATTAATTTCTTGTATTAAGTAAAAAAATAATGTAAAGTGCACACAGCCCTTCACTGTAAACATAACACACTTTCAGTAACAGAATTTAAGCCGACATAAACACTGACTCGCATGCATGCTGCTTCTCTTGAACGTATACACGGAAGTAAGGCGGAAGGTAGTTTGTCGACGTCACCTCAAGACGACGCCAACGATTGGTCAAATTTGCGGGAAAGTTGCGGTGATTGGATATAATTGCAACACTGCCCTGAATTCGCGGGGATTGGTTGAATTTGCGTTGAAGTTGCAAATCGCGAAATCCTGGAGGGTCTGTTTTTTTGCTTGGCCCAGACTCTGTCTCCTCACTCACTGTAGCTTTCGGTACTAAAAATCGATCCATTTTGTCTCTGGTAAAGGCTAGCTGAAGTTCGCTAAATGTCCGCAATAGTAACTTATTCTGGTTTATTTTTCCTCACGTTGTGCCCCCCCTGAAGAACTCTGACGCCCCCCAGGGGAGGCGCGCCCCACACTTTGAAAAGCCCTGTTTTATTCCTTACATGTTAAACTGAACTCTAGAATTCCTGCTGTTCAGAACCACACTGAACTCGCTCACACCTTCAACAGCAGCTTTCCCCAAATCCACTTCACTGACCTCCGTCTTTGGTTGGAAACAGGAAGGAAACAGGATGTCCTTGTGCTTGACAGAGTGATCTGTGGACATTTGGTGGTAGTGGGCTGGTTCTCATCTCCTCCTGTACTCTCCAGGTGTCGCCTTTCCACAGTGCAGTACAGTTCTGAGTCCAAATCCAGAACTCTCCTTGAGAGAACTCCTGCTTGAGTCCTGTGGCTGTTTCCCATTACGTAATGGTACCTGTGAAAGTGGGAGGAGCTTCTCAGATGAGTGGGTGTGGTCATTATTTCTCACATCACTCTGGTGGCTATTTATAGATAACAAGTAATTTATTATTAACAGCAGGCCATCGTTCTCAGTGAAGCAACACATGGTGGTGTACAGTATATGATTTGGGACACAACCCCAGAGTTTTTTCAGAATGGCGGTTGTCTGAGTCCGGGATGACAAGTGTGTGACCAGACAGTGGGCTGGAATATTTCTAGCTCCACCCACATGTCCCTGTTCAGTATTAAGCACAGGTACTTAACCATGCAGGATCAGGGACTTGTACCTGTACCATACTGCACTGTCTGGTGGAAAACTCCTTTAGTCAACTGTGGTGTTGGGTTTATGTGCTTGGTGGTGGGTCATGTGACCTGGTGTGTCCACAGCATCGGCTTTGCGTCGCGTAACTCGCTTCTTCCTCTTCACCTTCCTCCTCCTCCCTCCACTTCTAACCAATCTGGGCCTCCTTCTCTTCTTTCTTCTCCTCTCCTCCTCTTTTCTGTCTCGTTTCTCCTCTTGTTCTCTGCCCTGTCCCACAGTAGATTGTGAGAGAAGGAGACACTAATCAGGATGGACAGTTGGACTTTGAGGAGTTCACACAGTACCTGCGCAAACACGAGAAGCGTCTCCGCCTCATGTTCAGGAGCCTGGACCGCAATAACGACGGTGAGCAGTCTGCCCGTTAGCTCTGTTATCGTCTCGCGCTCGGATACGAAGGATGTTGTTTTTATGCTGGAGCTAAGTGTGTGTGTGTGTGTTTTACAGGTAGGATTGATGCTGGAGAGATCCGGCACTCGTTACACAATGTGGGAGTGGAGGTTACTTTAGACGAAGCAAACAAGATCCTGCAGAGGTGTGTGTGTGTGAGAGAGAGAGTTAAACAGTGATGGACTTATTTATGTATTTATTTAAAATTTGGTTAACACCAGTAAAACTGGCTTAGTGTGATAGAGCTGAACTGTAACGCCGCCCACTCTTTTTAAAAACACCTTTGGTTCCAACTGCAGACATTACAGGTCTGTTTCTATGGTTACAGGTCTGTGGTTGGTTTCGGGTTGTGAATAGTGTGGTACCATACTGTAACTTGAATTTAGATCTCAAAACCTTCCCATAGCTCATATTTTGTTTGTGTGTGTGTGTTGCAGTATGGACCAGGACGGCACTATGACTGTCGACTGGGTGGAGTGGCGTGACCATTTCCTGTTTAATCCTCTCCACAACATGGAGGACATCGCCCTCTACTGGAAACGCTCTGTGGTTAGACAGACGCACGCGAGCACACATGATATAGAGTTCACTTATCTTTTCTTTGCCTTTCACTTGCTTATATATATATGTGTGTGTGTAGATCCTGGACATCGGGGAGCTCCTGACGGTTCCTGATGAGTTCTCTGAGAAGGAGAGGAATTCGGGGTTTGTGTGGAGGCAGCTGATGGCAGGTGCCATGGCGGGAACCGTCTCCAGGACGGGCACGGCTCCTCTCGACCGCCTCAAAGTCTTCCTGCAGGTCAGTGTGTATGCATGCATGCGTGCGCACACACACCAGGCATATCTACCCATATCGATACCTCACCCGTCTAATGTCTGAGAAGTACGTTTTGAACGAACATCAACTTCATACAATTTGATTTACAGAGCTCACAAACGCTCATTTTACAATATCTTCCTTCACTGGGCTGAGGCAAGTGTGTGTGTGTGTGTGTGTGTGTGTGTGTGTGTGTGTGTGTAGGTTCATGGTCAGAGCTTGGATAAAGGCAGTGTGTGGAAGGGGCTGCTGGTAATGGTGAAGGAGGGTGGGCTCAGAGCTCTGTGGAGAGGAAACGGCATCAACGTACTCAAAATTGCCCCGGAAACAGCCATCAAGTTCCTCGCTTACGAACAGGTCAGCGCACGTGCGTGCACACGCGCTGCTTGCATTATTCTCACTTGTACAGGGATATATAATATTAGTGCTGTCAAAAATGTCGTGTTATTAACGCGTTAACTTGACTCAATTTTAACGGCGATAATTTTTTTTATCGCGAGATTAACGCTCTGTGACATGATGCCACGCCCCGCACAGCTAGAGTCCTCTGCCCTCCCCCGAAGCACCACGGTGCTCGGCTTAAGTTTTTCGTTTTCCCATTGGCGGCTCCAGCCCCACTTTGCAGTGGCTGTGACAAGACGTGTTATGCTCTGCAATAAAAAAAAAAAACATTGGTACAACCAGTGTTCGAACTATGCCGATATTTTCGGGGGGTCCCTTATTTTCCCTTGGGGGGGTGCTTGCGCTTGTCTCAGAGCGCGGCTCTCCATCGCGCGCTCACTTCGGATATGCAAATGCTTCCCGTTACACACGATTGCTATGTCAATAAACATCATTTTGCCAATATTTTAGAGACCCCCCAACATTTCCCAAATCATGTTTTCAAGGGACCTCATGTCTGTTTCAGGGGATCTCGGGGTCCCCGTAGTTTGAACGGTGAGCAAGCCCATTCACTTTTTTATGCTGATAAGAGAATTACAATGGTTTTTCATGTGACACAAATGTGCGATTAAATTGCGATTAATCGCGAGTTAACTATGACAGTCGCGACATTAATCGCGATTAAATATTTTAATCGCTTGACAGCACTTTTTATATATATATATATATATATATATATATATATATATATATATATATATATATATAAAAAACCTTTTTACTTTTTGTTTAAAATCCCTAAACCCTTAACTTGTTACTCAAGTTCTAAACCCAGCTCTTCAGAAGTGGCGTGCTGTCGTGTGCTCGACAACTCTTTATTGGATGTGATTTTACAGATAAAGCAGCTGATTCATGGCAGAAAAGATGGAGGAAGTCTGAAGGTTCAGGAGAGATTCGTTGCTGGATCATTAGCAGGAGCCACGGCGCAGACCATCATTTACCCCATGGAGGTAAAAAAAAAAAAAAAGTCAAAGTGGATGTGAATTGATCACAAGATCTGATTTCTTAAACATCTCTGTTAAAAGTTGTGTCCAGCTGTTCGTTGCTAGTCGTTAGCTAGCTTGTTTAAATCTGTGCTTCTCAGCCATAGGCTGCTCGTATAATCTGATTGATCCTTGCGGATGCGACATCTGTATATTTTAAATGATTTAATGGTCCTAAAAATAGTTTAAAGTATATTTTGAATTATTCTATCCACATTCACTGGATATGTGGAATTGTGCGCTCTGATAGCCTAGTAGTAGAGTAGCCAATCAGCTCATATACTGTGAGGAGAGAAAAACAAAATGGTGGAACGTGTTGCTGAACCAACTGAGGACAAAATAAAAACTCTACTTGAAAACAAAACCCCAAAAAATAAAAAGCAGCAAAATATGGAATAAAATTATTTGGTGGTAAGAGCAGTTTTTTTTTTTTTTTTTTCCCCCCCCAAGAATTATTATTGTCGCATTTTTCACAGACTGCTCCTGTCATTTTGCCGGTTTGTTTACATTCTAAGCGGAAATTATTTTGTTGGACATTTTAAACCGTAGGTGCTAAAAATGGCAATTGGACTTGCTTGAAATCCTTGACGACGTTTCACCTCTCATTCAAAAGGCTTCAGTTCTGTCTGACTAGTGGGGAGTTCTAGGTATTTATCCTGTAGTGGACCAAAAGCAACCCGAAGGAGTCATTGAGGTCACGTGGGTCGTTGAGTTATCCTGTAGGTGTTGGGGTCCCTGGAGGCCAGGTGTGAACGGTGTTGGCAGCCTAGAGGGTTGTTGGGGTGATCTGTGGGTCGTTGGTTCTTTCTGCCATCATGTGAGTCATTGAAGCCAGCTGAGTCTTGGTGTGGATGTGTATTCAGTTTTCTGGGACGTGTGCCAAGGACTGCATTGTTGGATGTTTTATTTATTGAATTTGCTAAAAATAAAAATACTATTTCTTAAAATCCGGTGAATGTGGATATAATAAAAGTTATTCCACTCAATCTCGTTGTACATGGGTTATAGACAACTCAGTGCTATAGTACGTGCCTCGTCGGCTATCAGCTCCTGTACAACGCGATTTCGTGGAATGGCTGTTAATTATTTAATGAAAACACCAAAGCCCATGGATCCCCTGTAATTACAGTGCCTTGCAAAAGTATTCATACCCCTTGAACTTTTTCACATTTTTCTACCTTACAACCACGAACTTAAGTTTTTTTTTTTTTTGAGATTTTATGTGATAGACCAACACAGAGTAGCACATAATTGTGAAGTGAAATGAAAATGATAAATGGTCTTCAAAATTTTAAACAAATAAAAATCTGAAAAATGTGGTGTGCGTTAGTATTCAGCCCCCCTGCGTCAATACTTTGTAGAGCCACCTTTTGCTGTAATTACAGCTGCAAATCTTTTGTGGTATGTCTCTACCAGCTTTGCACATCTGGACACTGAAATTTTTGCCCATTCTTCTTTGCAAAATAGCTCAAGCTCAGCCAGATTGGATGGAGAGCATCTGTGAACAGCAATTTTCAAGTCTTGCCACAGATGCTCAATGGGATTTAGGTCTGGACTTTGACTGGGCCATTCTAACACATGAATATTCTTTGATCTAAACCATTCCATTGTAGCTCTGGCTGTATGTTTAGGGTCATTGTCTTGCTGGAAGGTGAATCTCCTTCCCAGTCTCAAGTCTTTTGCAGCCTCCAACAGGTTTTCTTCCAGGATTGCCCTGTATTTAGCTCCATCCATCTTCCCATCAACTCTGACCAGCTTCCCTGTCCCTGCTGAAGAAAAGCATCCCCATAGCATGATGCTGCCACCACCATGTTTCACAGTGGGGATGGTGTGTGCAGGGTGATGAGCAGTGTTTAGTTTTCTGCCACACATAGCGCTTTGCATTTAGGCCAAAAAGTTCAACTTTGGTCTCATCTGACCAAAGCACCTTCTTCCACATGTTTGCTGTGTCCCCTACATGGCTTCTTATGCCTGTCTTTCAACAATGGCTTTCTTCTTGCCACTCTTCCAAAAAGGCCAGATTTGTGGAGTGTACGACTTATAGTTGTCCTGTGTACAGATTCTCCCACCTGAGCTGTGAATTTCTGCAGCTCCTCCAAAGTGATCATGGGCCTCTTGGCTGCTTCTCTGACCAGTGCTCTCCTTGCTCGCTCTGTCAGTTTAGGTGGACGGCCATGTCTTGGTAGGTTTGCAGTTGTGCCATACTTTTTCCATTTTTGAATGATGGATTGAACAGTGCTTCCTGAGATGTTCAGAGCTTGGGATATTTTTTTTATAACCTAACCCTGCTTTAAACTTCTCCAGAACTTTATCCCTGACCTGTCTGGTGAGTTCTTTGGTCTTCATGATGCTGTTTGTTCTTCAGTGTTCTCTAACAAACCACTGAGGCCTTCACAGAACAAGTGTATTTATGCTGAGAGTAAATTACACACAGTAGGACTCCATTAACTAATTAGATGACTTCTGAAGGCAATTGATTGCACTGGATTGTATTTAGAGGTATCAGAGTACAGGGGGCTGAATACTAATGCACACCACATTTTTTCTGATTTTTGTTTAAAATTTTGAAGACCATTTTATCATTTTCGTTTCACTTCACAATTATGTGCTACTCTGTGTTGGTCTATCACATAAAATCTCAATAAAAAAAAACTTTTAAGTTCGTGGTTGTAAGGTAGAAAAATGTGAAAAAGTTCAAGAGGTATGAATACTTTTGCAAGGCCCTGTATGCCACAGAGCCCTGGCTGAGAAAGTGATTTTAAACAGCTTTGTTTTCCAGTAGTGAGGTGATCATCAATCCGGTAACACAAGTGATTATAAAAGTAGCAGTCGCTTCATGGCCACAAGATCTAAACCAGAGAGAACTGAGATGGAGCAAGAGCTGCAAACAAGTGACCACTTCCTAGTTTCCCTTTTGGAAGGGGGAGGGGGGACTGATCAGTCTTTATCTAGAGCAGAACAACACATCGCTTCGTTCAAGTCAATGAAGAGGTTCGTTTGTGATGTAAGGTGACACGCCCACTCATGAGACCAAAACTGTTCCACTTTTTATCCATTACTCTATCTTGGTGTATTCAATCAGATCTTTGGCTGAACTGTAAGTATCACAGGCCTGAGTGCGGGATGAATCTGTGTCGTGTCACTGCTTGTCCTGGCCTTAAACACTGTGCTGTGGAATGTTCAGGAACTTAGCCAGGAACAGGAGAAACAAGCCTCTGGGATGCTGCAGGATCTGATTATCAGCGTTAGAAATCTGTCTGTCTCTCTGTGCAGGTGCTGAAGACGCGTCTGACCCTGCGTAAGACTGGGCAGTACTCGGGCGTACTGGACTGCGCTCAGCGGATTGTACAGAAGGAGGGAATGCGGGCGTTTTATAAAGGCTACATACCCAACATACTGGGCATCATCCCGTACGCCGGCATCGATCTGGCAGTCTACGAGGTGTGTGAACATGTTTAAAGTTCAGCTTGCGTCTGTTCTCTGTGTGTGGATCAGTGCTATTCACTTTGCAAGTGATGTTAAATACCTGTGAGAATGAAAATGGGTTAGTGTAACACCACCCTCCCTCTCTCAGACCCTGAAGAACGTGTGGTTACAGAGACACAGCTCTGGCTCAGCTGACCCTGGTGTGTTTGTGCTGGTCGGATGTGGTACAGTTTCCAGTACATGTGGTCAGCTGGCGTCGTACCCGCTCGCCCTGATCCGAACCCGCATGCAGGCACAAGGTGAGAGACTGAGGATGGATGGAATGACTTTTTATGCATGTAGTTTATAGAATAACAAATTCCTATGTGACTATGGATGAATAAATTGAATGAGGAATGATTATATGGGGTTGGTTCATAAACTGTGATTGGATGGATGGAATGGATATTCAAAGGATTCTAGTGTGAATGTATTAAATCATTGGCTGTACTGATGGAGAGATGGATCACTGGATTGCATGATAGATGGCTGACTTGCTGGATGGATAAATGGATAGATGGTTGGCTTGCTGGATGGATGAAATGGATAGATGGTTGGCTCAGTGGATGGCTGACTTGATGGATACAGATGGATGATTAGCTTGGTGGTTGGCTCACTGAGTGGATGGATGGTTGGATGGATGAATGGCTCAATGGATGGTTGACTTGATGGACAGATGTACTGAGAATTGGCTGGATGAATGCATAGATGGTTGGCCTGATGGATGGATGGATGGATGGGTGGGTTGATGGACGGATGGAAAGATGGTTGGCTCACTGGTTGGCTGGATGGATGGATGGCTCAATGGATGGTTGACTTGATGGATTGGATAGATATAATGATTGGCTGAATGAATTGATGGATGGATGGTTGGCTTGCTGGATAGATGGTTGGCTCAATGGATGGATGATTGGCTCACTGAGTGGATGGATGGCTGACTTGATGGATGGATACAGATGGCTGGCTGGATGGTTGGCTCATGGGATGGATGGTTGGCTGGTTCGTGGGAATGATGGATGGTTTGCTTGCTGGTTGGCTGCATGGATGGATAATTTGCTTGCTGGATGGTTGGCTGGCTGGATGGTTGGCTCGCTGGATGAATGTCTGGGTAGTTGAATGGTTGGCTCCCTGGATGGTTGGTTGGCTCACTGGATGGATGGATGGTTGGCTTGCTCACTGGATGGATGACATGATGGATGGATGAATAGATGGTTGGCTTGATGGATGGATGAATAGATGGTTGGTTTGCTGGATGGTTGGCTGAATGAATAGATGAATGGATAGATGGTTGGCCCAATGGATGTGTGGGTTGCTGGACGGACGGATGGACGGACGGATGGATGGATAGATGGTTGACTTGATGGATAGATGTACTGATAATTGGCTGAATTAATAGATGAATGCATAGATGGTTGGCCTGATGGGTGGGTGGATGGATGGGTGGATGGCTCACTGGATGGATGGATTGATCATTGGTTGGATGGATGGGTGGTTGACTTGATGGAAAGATGTACTGATAATTGGCTCGATGGATGGTTGGCTTGCTGGATGGATAGATGGTTGCTTGGATAGATGGATGGCTCAATGGATGGTTGACTTGATGAAAAGATGTACTGATAATTGGCTGAATGAACGGATGAATGGATAATGGTTGGCCCGATGGATGGATGGGTTGATGAGTGGATGGTTGGATGGATGGATGGTTGGTTGGATGGATGGATGGTTGCTTGGATGGATGGATGGCTCAATGGATGGTTGACTTGATGGAAAGATGTACTGATGATTGGCTGAATGAACAGATGAATGGATAATGGTTGGCTCGCTGGCTGGATGGTTGGCTCGCTGGCTGGATGGTTGGCTCGCTGGCTGGATGGTTGGCTCGCTGGCTGGATGGTTGGCTCGCTGGCTGGATGGTTGGCTCACTGGCTGGATGGTTGGCTCACTGGCTGGATGGTTGGCTGGCTGGCTGGCTGGATGGTTGGTTGGCTGGATGGATGGATGGTTGGCTGGCTGGATGGATGGTTGGCTCGCTGGATGGATGGCTGGATGGTTGGCTCGCTGGCTGGCTGGATGGTTGGCTCGCTGGCTGGATGGCTGGTTGGCTCGCTGGCTGGTTGGCTCGCTGGCTGGATGGCTGGTTGGCTCGCTGGCTGGATGGCTGGTTGGCTCGCTGGCTGGTTGGCTCGCTGGCTGGTTGGCTCGCTGGCTGGATGGCTCGCTGGCTGGATGGCTGGTTGGCTCGCTGGCTGGCTGGATGGCTGGTTGGCTCGCTGGCTGGCTGGATGGCTCGCTGGATGGATGGATGGTTGGCTCGCTGGATGGATGGATGGTTGGCTCGCTGGTTGGATGGTTGGCTCGCTGGAGGGATGGATGGTTGGCTCGCTGGCTGGATGGTTGGCTCGCTGGCTGGATGGTTGGCTCGCTGGATGGCTGGATGGATGGTTGGCTCGCTGGATGGATGGTTGGCTCGCTGGCTCGCTGGATGGATGGATGGATGGATGGATGGATGGTTGGCTCGCTGGCTGGATGGTTGGCTCGCTGGCTGGCTGGATGGATGGTTGGCTCGCTGGCTCGCTGGATGGATGGTTGGCTCGCTGGATGGATGGATGGATGGATGGCTGGATGGTTGGCTCGCTGGCTGGATGGTTGGCTCGCTGGCTGGCTGGATTGATGGTTGGCTCGCTGGCTCGCTGGATGGATGGTTGGCTCGCTGGATGGATGGATGGATGGATGGATGGTTGGCTCGCTGGCTGGATGGTTGGCTCGCTGGCTGGCTGGATGGATGGTTGGCTGGCTGGCTGGCTGGATGGATGGTTGGCTGGCTGGCTGGATGGATGGTTGGCTCGCTGGCTCGCTGGATGGATGGTTGGCTCGCTGGCTCGCTGGATGGATGGTTGGCTCGCTGGCTCGCTGGATGGATGGTTGGCTCGCTGGATGGTTGGTTGGCTCGCTGTCTGGATGGATGGGTGGATGGATAGAAGGCTGGCTTGCTGGATGGATAGGAGTTTGGCTGGATGGATGCATAGATGGATTATCTGGATGGATGTTTGGCTCGCTGGCTGCCTGGATGGATGGATGGTTGACCTTGATGGATAGCTGTACTGATAATTGAATGAATGGATAGATGGTTGGCCTGATGGATGGGTGGCTCGCTGGATGGATGGATGGTTGGTTGGTTGACTTGATGGAAAGTTGTACTGATAATTGGCTGAATGAATAGATAGATGGATGGGTGGGTGGATGGTTGGCTTGCTGGATGGATAGATGTTTGGCTCGCTGGCTGGATGTTTGGCTCGCTGGCTGGCTGGATGTTTGGCTCGCTGGCTGGCTGGATGTTTGGCTCGCTGGCTGGCTGGATGGTTGGCTCGCTGGCTGGCTGGCTGGATGGTTGGCTCGCTGGCTGGCTGGCTGGATGGTTGGCTCGCTGGCTGGCTGGCTGGCTGGTTGGCTCGCTGGCTGGCTGGCTGGATGGTTGGCTCGCTGGCTGGCTGGCTGGATGGTTGGCTGGCTGGCTGGCTGGCTGGTTGGCTCGCTGGCTGGCTGGCTGGATGGTTGGCTCGCTGGCTGGCTGGCTGGATGGTTGGCTCGCTGGCTGGCTGGCTGGCTGGTTGGCTGGCTGGCTGGCTGGTTGGCTCGCTGGCTGGCTGGCTGGATGGTTGGCTCGCTGGCTGGCTGGCTGGATGGTTGGCTCGCTGGCTGGCTGGCTGGATGGTTGGCTCGCTGGCTGGCTGGCTGGATGGTTGGCTCGCTGGCTGGCTGGCTGGATGGTTGGCTCGCTGGCTGGCTGGCTGGATGGTTGGCTCGCTGGCTGGCTGGCTGGATGGTTGGCTCGCTGGCTGGCTGGCTGGATGGTTGGCTCGCTGGCTGGCTGGCTGGATGGTTGGCTCGCTGGCTGGCTGGCTGGATGGTTGGCTGGCTGGCTGGATGGTTGGCTGGCTGGCTGGATGGTTGGCTGGCTGGCTGGATGGTTGGCTCGCTGGCTGGCTGGCTGGATGGTTGGCTCGCTGGCTGGCTGGATGGCTGGCTCGCTGGCTCGCTGGCTGGCTCGCTGGCTGGCTGGCTGGCTCGCTGGCTGGATGGACGGTTGGCTCGCTGGCTGGATGGACGGTTGGCTCGCTGGCTGGATGGACGGTTGGCTCGCTGGCTGGCTGGACGGTTGGCTCGCTGGCTGGATGGACGGTTGGCTCGCTGGCTGGATGGACGGTTGGCTCGCTGGCTGGATGGACGGTTGGCTCGCTGGCTGGATGGACGGTTGGCTCGCTGGCTGGATGGACGGTTGGCTCGCTGGCTGGATGGACGGTTGGCTCGCTGGCTGGCTGGACGGTTGGCTCGCTGGCTGGATGGACGGTTGGCTCGCTGGCTGGCTGGATGGATGGACGGACGGTTGGCTCGATGGATGGACGGACGGTTGGCTCGCTGGCTGGCTGGATGGATGGACGGACGGTTGGCTCGCTGGCTGGATGGTTGGCTCGCTGGCTGGATGGATGGTTGGCTCGCTGGCTGGATGGATGGATGGACGGTTGGCTCGATGGATGGACGGTTGGCTCGATGGATGGACGGTTGGCTCGCTGGATGGACGGTTGGCTCGATGGATGGACGGTTGGCTCGCTGGATGGACGGTTGGCTCGCTGGATGGTTGGCTCGCTGGATGGTTGGCTCGCTGGATGGTTGGCTCGCTGGCTGGCTGGATGGTTGGCTGGCTGGATGGTTGGCTCGCTGGATGGTTGGCTCGCTGGCTGGCTGGATGGTTGGCTCGCTGGATGGTTGGCTCGCTGGCTGGATGGATGGTTGGCTCGCTGGCTGGATGGATGGTTGGCTCGCTGGCTGGATGGATGGTTGGCTCGCTGGCTGGATGGATGGTTGGCTCGCTGGCTGGATGGATGGTTGGCTCGCTGGCTGGATGGATGGTTGGCTCGCTGGCTGGATGGATGGTTGGCTCGCTGGCTGGATGGATGGTTGGCTCGCTGGCTGGATGGATGGTTGGCTCGCTGGCTGGATGGATGGTTGGCTCGCTGGCTGGATGGATGGTTGGCTCGCTGGCTGGATGGATGGTTGGCTCGCTGGCTGGATGGATGGTTGGCTCGCTGGCTGGATGGTTGGCTCGCTCGCTGGCTGGATGGATGGACGGACGGTTGGCTCGATGGATGGACGGACGGTTGGCTCGATGGATGGACGGACGGTTGGCTCGATGGATGGACGGACGGTTGGCTCGCTGGATGGACGGACGGTTGGCTCGCTGGCTGGATGGTTGCCTCGCTGGCTGGATGGTTGGCTCGCTGGCTGGATGGATGGTTGGCTCGCTCGCTGGCTGGCTGGATGGATGGATGGACGGTTGGCTCGCTGGATGGACGGTTGGCTCGCTGGCTGGATGGACGGTTGGCTCGCTGGCTGGATGGACGGTTGGCTCGCTGGCTGGATGGACGGTTGGCTCGCTGGCTGGCTGGATGGATGGACGGACGGTTGGCTCGATGGATGGACGGACGGTTGGCTCGCTGGCTGGCTGGATGGATGGACGGACGGTTGGCTCGCTGGCTGGATGGTTGGCTCGCTGGCTGGATGGATGGTTGGCTCGCTGGCTGGATGGATGGATGGACGGTTGGCTCGCTGGATGGACGGTTGGCTCGCTGGATGGACGGTTGGCTCGCTGGATGGACGGTTGGCTCGATGGATGGACGGTTGGCTCGATGGATGGACGGTTGGCTCGATGGATGGACGGTTGGCTCGCTGGATGGATGGTTGGCTCGCTGGATGGTTGGCTCGCTGGATGGTTGGCTCGCTGGATGGTTGGCTCGCTGGCTGGCTGGATGGTTGGCTCGCTGGATGGTTGGCTCGCTGGCTGGCTGGATGGTTGGCTCGCTGGATGGTTGGCTCGCTGGCTGGATGGATGGTTGGCTCGCTGGCTGGATGGATGGTTGGCTCGCTGGCTGGATGGATGGTTGGCTCGCTGGCTGGATGGATGGTTGGCTCGCTGGCTGGATGGATGGTTGGCTCGCTGGCTGGATGGATGGTTGGCTCGCTGGCTGGATGGATGGTTGGCTCGCTGGCTGGATGGATGGTTGGCTCGCTGGCTGGATGGATGGTTGGCTCGCTGGCTGGATGGATGGTTGGCTCGCTGGCTGGATGGATGGTTGGCTCGCTCGCTGGCTGGATGGATGGACGGACGGTTGGCTCGATGGATGGACGGACGGTTGGCTCGATGGATGGACGGACGGTTGGCTCGATGGATGGACGGACGGTTGGCTCGATGGATGGACGGACGGTTGGCTCGATGGATGGACGGACGGTTGGCTCGATGGATGGACGGACGGTTGGCTCGATGGATGGACGGACGGTTGGCTCGCTGGCTGGATGGTTGCCTCGCTGGCTGGATGGTTGGCTCGCTGGCTGGATGGATGGTTGGCTCGCTCGCTGGCTGGCTGGATGGATGGATGGACGGTTGGCTCGCTGGATGGACGGTTGGCTCGCTGGCTGGATGGTTGGCTCGCTGGCTGGCTGGATGGATGGTTGGCTGGCTGGCTGGCTGGATGGATGGTTGGCTGGCTGGCTGGATGGATGGTTGGCTCGCTGGCTCGCTGGATGGATGGTTGGCTCGCTGGCTCGCTGGATGGATGGTTGGCTCGCTGGCTCGCTGGATGGATGGTTGGCTCGCTGGATGGTTGGTTGGCTCGCTGTCTGGATGGATGGGTGGATGGATAGAAGGCTGGCTTGCTGGATGGATAGGAGTTTGGCTGGATGGATGCATAGATGGATTATCTGGATGGATGTTTGGCTCGCTGGCTGCCTGGATGGATGGATGGTTGACCTTGATGGATAGCTGTACTGATAATTGAATGAATGGATAGATGGTTGGCCTGATGGATGGGTGGCTCGCTGGATGGATGGATGGTTGGTTGGTTGACTTGATGGAAAGTTGTACTGATAATTGGCTGAATGAATAGATGGGTGGGTGGATGGTTGGCTTGCTGGATGGATAGATGTTTGGCTCGCTGGCTGGATGTTTGGCTCGCTGGCTGGCTGGATGTTTGGCTCGCTGGCTGGCTGGATGTTTGGCTCGCTGGCTGGCTGGATGGTTGGCTCGCTGGCTGGCTGGATGGTTGGCTCGCTGGCTGGCTGGCTGGATGGTTGGCTCGCTGGCTGGCTGGCTGGCTGGTTGGCTCGCTGGCTGGCTGGCTGGATGGTTGGCTCGCTGGCTGGCTGGCTGGATGGTTGGCTGGCTGGCTGGCTGGCTGGTTGGCTCGCTGGCTGGCTGGCTGGATGGTTGGCTCGCTGGCTGGCTGGCTGGATGGTTGGCTGGCTGGCTGGTTGGCTCGCTGGCTGGCTGGCTGGATGGTTGGCTCGCTGGCTGGCTGGCTGGATGGTTGGCTCGCTGGCTGGCTGGCTGGATGGTTGGCTCGCTGGCTGGCTGGCTGGATGGTTGGCTCGCTGGCTGGCTGGCTGGATGGTTGGCTCGCTGGCTGGCTGGCTGGATGGTTGGCTCGCTGGCTGGCTGGCTGGATGGTTGGCTCGCTGGCTGGCTGGCTGGATGGTTGGCTCGCTGGCTGGCTGGCTGGCTGGATGGTTGGCTGGCTGGCTGGATGGTTGGCTGGCTGGCTGGATGGTTGGCTCGCTGGCTGGCTGGCTGGATGGTTGGCTCGCTGGCTGGCTGGATGGCTGGCTCGCTGGCTCGCTGGCTGGCTCGCTGGCTGGCTCGCTGGCTGGCTCGCTGGCTGGCTGGCTGGCTCGCTGGCTGGATGGATGGTTGGCTCGCTGGCTGGATGGACGGTTGGCTCGCTGGCTGGATGGACGGTTGGCTCGCTGGCTGGCTGGACGGTTGGCTCGCTGGCTGGCTGGACGGTTGGCTCGCTGGCTGGCTGGACGGTTGGCTCGCTGGCTGGCTGGACGGTTGGCTCGCTGGCTGGATGGACGGTTGGCTCGCTGGCTGGATGGACGGTTGGCTCGCTGGCTGGATGGACGGTTGGCTCGCTGGCTGGATGGACGGTTGGCTCGCTGGCTGGCTGGACGGTTGGCTCGCTGGCTGGATGGACGGTTGGCTCGCTGGCTGGCTGGATGGATGGACGGACGGTTGGCTCGATGGATGGACGGACGGTTGGCTCGCTGGCTGGCTGGATGGATGGACGGACGGTTGGCTCGCTGGCTGGATGGTTGGCTCGCTGGCTGGATGGATGGTTGGCTCGCTGGCTGGATGGATGGATGGACGGTTGGCTCGCTGGATGGACGGTTGGCTCGATGGATGGACGGTTGGCTCGCTGGATGGACGGTTGGCTCGATGGATGGACGGTTGGCTCGCTGGATGGACGGTTGGCTCGCTGGACGGTTGGCTCGCTGGATGGTTGGCTCGCTGGCTGGCTGGATGGTTGGCTCGCTGGATGGTTGGCTCGCTGGCTGGCTGGATGGTTGGCTCGCTGGATGGTTGGCTCGCTGGCTGGATGGATGGTTGGCTCGCTGGCTGGATGGATGGTTGGCTCGCTGGCTGGATGGATGGTTGGCTCGCTGGCTGGATGGATGGTTGGCTCGCTGGCTGGATGGATGGTTGGCTCGCTGGCTGGATGGATGGTTGGCTCGCTGGCTGGATGGATGGTTGGCTCGCTGGCTGGATGGATGGTTGGCTCGCTGGCTGGATGGATGGTTGGCTCGCTGGCTGGATGGATGGTTGGCTCGCTGGCTGGATGGATGGTTGGCTCGCTGGCTGGATGGATGGTTGGCTCGCTGGCTGGATGGATGGTTGGCTCGCTGGCTGGATGGATGGTTGGCTCGCTCGCTGGCTGGATGGATGGACGGACGGTTGGCTCGATGGATGGACGGACGGTTGGCTCGATGGATGGACGGACGGTTGGCTCGCTGGATGGACGGACGGTTGGCTCGCTGGCTGGATGGTTGGCTCGCTGGCTGGATGGATGGTTGGCTCGCTCGCTGGCTGGCTGGATGGATGGATGGACGGTTGGCTCGCTGGATGGACGGTTGGCTCGCTGGCTGGATGGTTGGCTCGCTGGCTGGATGGATGGTTGGCTCGCTCGCTGGCTGGCTGGATGGATGGATGGACGGTTGGCTCGCTGGATGGACGGTTGGCTCGCTGGCTGGATGGACGGTTGGCTCGCTGGCTGGATGGACGGTTGGCTCGCTGGCTGGCTGGATGGATGGACGGACGGTTGGCTCGATGGATGGACGGACGGTTGGCTCGCTGGCTGGCTGGATGGATGGACGGACGGTTGGCTCGCTGGCTGGATGGTTGGCTCGCTGGCTGGATGGATGGTTGGCTCGCTGGCTGGATGGATGGATGGACGGTTGGCTCGCTGGATGGACGGTTGGCTCGCTGGATGGACGGTTGGCTCGCTGGATGGACGGTTGGCTCGATGGATGGACGGTTGGCTCGCTGGATGGTTGGCTCGCTGGATGGTTGGCTCGCTGGATGGTTGGCTCGCTGGATGGTTGGCTCGCTGGCTGGCTGGATGGTTGGCTCGCTGGATGGTTGGCTCGCTGGCTGGCTGGATGGTTGGCTCGCTGGATGGTTGGCTCGCTGGCTGGATGGATGGTTGGCTCGCTGGCTGGATGGATGGTTGGCTCGCTGGCTGGATGGATGGTTGGCTCGCTGGCTGGATGGATGGTTGGCTCGCTGGCTGGATGGATGGTTGGCTCGCTGGCTGGATGGATGGTTGGCTCGCTGGCTGGATGGATGGTTGGCTCGCTGGCTGGATGGATGGTTGGCTCGCTGGCTGGATGGATGGTTGGCTCGCTGGCTGGCTGGATGGTTGGCTCGCTGGCTGGCTGGATGGTTGGCTCGCTCGCTGGCTGGATGGATGGACGGACGGTTGGCTCGATGGATGGACGGACGGTTGGCTCGATGGATGGACGGACGGTTGGCTCGATGGATGGACGGACGGTTGGCTCGCTGGCTGGACGGACGGTTGGCTCGCTGGCTGGATGGTTGCCTCGCTGGCTGGATGGTTGGCTCGCTGGCTGGATGGATGGTTGGCTCGCTCGCTGGCTGGCTGGATGGATGGATGGACGGTTGGCTCGCTGGATGGACGGTTGGCTCGCTGGCTGGATGGATGGATGGTTGGCTCGCTGGATGGTTGGCTCGCTGGATGGTTGGCTCGCTGGCTGGCTGGATGGTTGGCTCGCTGGATGGTTGGCTCGCTGGCTGGCTGGATGGTTGGCTCGCTGGCTGGCTGGCTGGTTGGCTCGCTGGCTGGATGGATGGTTGGCTCGCTGGCTGGATGGATGGTTGGCTCGCTGGCTGGATGGATGGTTGGCTCGCTGGCTGGATGGATGGTTGGCTCGCTGGCTGGATGGATGGTTGGCTCGCTGGCTGGATGGATGGTTGGCTCGCTGGCTGGATGGATGGTTGGCTCGCTGGCTGGATGGATGGTTGGCTCGCTGGCTGGATGGATGGTTGGCTCGCTGGCTGGATGGATGGTTGGCTCGCTGGATGGATGGATGGTTGGCTCGCTGGATGGATGGATGGTTGGCTCGCTGGATGGATGGATGGTTGGCTCGCTGGATGGATGGATGGTTGGCTCGCTGGATGGATGGATGGATGGTTGGTTGGCTCGCTGGATGGATGGATGGTTGACCTTGATGGATAGCTGTACTGATAATTGAATGAATGGATAGATGGTTGGCCTGATGGATGGGTGGCTCGCTGGATGGATGGATGGTTGACTTGATGGAAAGTTGTACTGATTGGCTGAACGAACAGATGAATGGATAATGGTTGGTTGGATGGATGGATGGATGGATGGATGGATGGTTGGCTCACTGAGTGGGTGAATGGATGGGTTGATAAATGGATGACTCAATGGATGGCTGACTTGATGGATGGCTGTACAGATAGTTGAATGAATGAATGAAAGGATGCTTGGCTGGATGGAAGGTTGAATGGATGGATGTTGGAATGACTGTGAATATGTTGAAAAATGAATGGGTTGGTTGATGGGTGAACTGACAGGAGCATTTCTCTTTCTCTCTCTTTCAGCGACGGTGAAAGGTGCCCCTAAGCTCTCCATGGTCTCTCTGGTCCGGAGCATCGTGGCTCAGGAGGGTGTTGTGGGACTGTACCGCGGCATCGCACCCAACTTCCTCAAAGTCATTCCTGCCGTCAGCATCTCCTACGTGGTGTACGAACACATGAGGAAAGTACTGGGGGTGGAAAAGTGAGAGACAGACAGACAGAAGAGCTTCTTTTATAGATGTCTCGATGACGGTCCTTACATGAGAGGACAGACAGAATAAGAAATGAGAGAGATGGACTAATGAGGGAAAAGCTTGCTAACGTACTCCATGATGGTGAGATGAATCGACATGAGTGGATTTGCTCCTAAAGCCATAGAGGAATGAAAGCACAAGTTTTTACATTCTGACTCCGAATCAGCAGGGCTACACTCCAGTCATTTGTAATAAAGAAATGAAAGGGTTAATCAGTAAAATTAGTTTATAGTACATTTTAAATATGCAAAAAGAACAAAGCTTGTGACAGCCGACATTGATGTTTTTACAAACTATAAGCGAGACTGTAACCTCTAAAACTTTTGTTACAGTGTTATTCTCCATTTTCTTGGTATTTATTTGTGCTGTTGATCAACAGGGTTCTCACATTCAGGCTCACAGGCTGTCCTCTTCAGGAGGTGAAATGAACGCGAAAGTGTGTGTTAATGCTTAGAAATAAGTGTGTGTGTGCGTGCGCAAAATATATATACCGTATATTCCCAGACTATAAATCCTGTAGCGTCTGTTGTGATTCATACACACTACCTGGCATCATTTTTTGCAATGTAGCTTCTAGCATGACTAAATTAGTCGTCTGCCATTGTTGTTGCTGGGAAAACAGAGACGTATACAGTGACGTCATGACGTGGCTCTCCAGCCCGTGGAAAAGCAAATCAGTTCTTGGTTCACAATTTAAACCAACTACAAACCAGCGCTAGCATCGGACCAGAACGAGCACCTAGTTCACATTGGAAAGGGGATGGCGGAAAGATATTTTCAGGCCTGATGGACAGATTATAGGTTTATTGTCTGGAAAATACGGTATAAATAAGCATGTGCTACTGTTTTTAAAAAACAAGTGTAGGTTGCATATAAATGAGCATGTATTTATATTTTATAACCTAAGAGACTGGATCTATTTTCTTAACTGTTGAGTGGAGGTGTGCAAATGAAACGATGGAAAAGTGTGACACCTTTTTACTCCACTTACCCCTCTACTCACTGCTCAGATGTGTGAAACTGGGACAAATTTAATCTTGTTAAAGACCAACAGAGACGCACTGCTTGGATTTGATTCCGTTTAGCTTGAAGTCGCTTTGGAAAATAAAAATAAACATTGACCCAAATTCGCTTTAAACGTCCTTGGACTCAATGCAGTTCCATGAGATCACCATTAGGCGGCGCTTCATTATTGCTTTCTTATGGGCCATGTGCAAATCCTAATAGTACAAGAAAGCGTCTCCGCCTAGTGGCCATGTAGTGGAACTGCATCGGGTTAAAATTAATTTACAGTGAATTTACTTCTATATTTTTATTTATAGAAACGTTCATGGTGTGTCCATGGGTTCTAAATAAGTTTTAATTATCCCAGATTTACATTTTATAAGTCTTGATTTGGGGCGGCACGGTGGTGTAGTGGTTAGCGCTGTCGCCTCACAGCAAGAAGGTCCGGGTTCGGGCCCCGTGGCCGGCGAGGGCCTTTCTGTGCGGAGTTTGCATGTTCTCCCCGTGTCCACGCGGGTTTCCTCCGGGTGCTCCGGTTTCCCCCACAGTCCAAAGACATGCAGGTTAGGTTAACTGGTGACTCTAAATTGACCGTAGGTGTGAATGAGAGTGTGAATGGTTGTCTGTGTCTGTTGGCCCTTTTCCACTACCCTTTTTCAGCTCGCTTCAGCCCAACACGGCTCGCGTTTCGACTACCTTAGAACAGCATGACTCGGCTCGCTTCAGCCCTGCTTAGCACCCAAAACTCGCACGGTTTTGGAGTAGGGCTGAAGCGAGCCAAACCGAGCTGAGTGAGGCTGGGGGCGTGAGCAGACACTCCCCTGTGCACTGATTGGTGAGGAGGAGTGTCCTCACATGCCCACACACACCCCACGAGCACGCTGGGATCTGTAAACACCGTAAACCCGGAAGAAGAAGAATTACGAGAATTTCTGAAGCCTTATGCGCCTCGTCTCATCTATACGCTCTTGCCAGTATCTGTTGGCGTTGTCGGTGACAACAAGCCACAGCACCAAGACCAGCAACACTAACGACTCCATGTCCTCCATGTTTATTGTTTACTATCCGGGTCGTGAGACTACCGCTTAAAAGATCACTGATGTCACTGTTTGCGCCACTTAATGACATCACGTGACGTCCACCCACTTTCGCTAACTCCACCCAATGTGTCCACCCACTTCCAGCCAGCACGGTTTAGCGCGGTTGTAGTCGAAATGCAACTCCAACAGCCCCACTCAGCTCGACTCAGCACGGCACGGCTCAGCCCGACTCAGCCGCGTTGGTAGTGGAAAAGCGGCATAAGTGTCGGCCCTGTGATGACCTGGCGACTTGTCCAGGGTGTACCCCGCCTTTCGCCCGTAGTCAGCTGGGATAGGCTCCAGCTTGCCTGCGACCCTGTAGAGCAGGATAAAGCGGCTACAGATGATAAGTATTGATTTGTCTTAAATACAAATACATTTAGCTTTTTGGCATAGTTCCGAGCAACAGAGGTAAACTCCATCCTATAGTTGTGGATCTAGCATACACAGAGATGTGTGGAAATATAATTAATTTAATTTAACCAAAAGTTAAGTGTGTGACTTGTTTGGTATTATTTGGTTTCTAACTCCTGTAAACTGGGCTGCTCTGTTACAAACCTTGTGAAAATCTTTTTTGAGAATCTCCGCCTATTGGCGATATGGTGGAACTGCATCCAATTCATGCTAATTCACAATGAATTAGCGTTCAGATTTATTTATAAACTATTATAGTGACTGTGGGTCCTCTTATAGTTTGTTATAGTCTTAATATATCATTTTACATTGATTTTTATTTGTCATCCAAATTTATCTGGATTTTTGGCAGGGGTTAAACGGAGGCTAACGTTGGATATCGGTTTGTTGAGTTAGCGTACATGGATGTGTCGATTTGGGGAATATTTTTATGACTTTAATTTATCCAAAGTGAAGCGTGTGTGTGAGAGACTTATTTGGTTCATCGTAACAGCAAATTGGGTCTGAAATTACATTTTTAAAGTCTTTTAAATAAAACCTGAGCGCACACTGTGAGCAGTTTGAGGCTCAAGCCCCTCAAGTTCCGTCAGTGTTGAGATTTAAACTTATAACCTGCAGTTACAGGCCCAGACGTCTGATTTAAACTCGCAGCCCAGATGTTTTGATGGATCAAGATGCTTTTAGTTCTCAAGATCTAAACCAAAAAGTCTAAAGTCAGATAAAGATCTTGAGTTTGTAATTCTGGACTTTTAGAACACTTTGTATATGTGTGTGTAAGTATTACAGAACTGAATACTGTAGTATCATAATGCACCACTAGTAAGTGTGTGTGTGTGTGTGTGTGAGAGAGATATTTGGAACACAGCCCAGCTCTTATTTGCAGTACCATCACAAGCGCTGACCCAAAAGAACTGCCCTAAATCCTGCGTTCCTCCTTCAAACCAGCCTTGTAATGATGTTGTATTTAAAAAAAAAAACACACACACAAGCAGATCAGTGACACGCGCACCTACTTGGAGCTTTTCACAGCGACTCCATGTGAAATAGAGAAAGCGTGAACCATCCAAACCTTTTAAGGAACCGTCTTGAGTGTCGAGTTGAAACCCATGAAGAACCAAAGTCCCAAAATCTTTGATCAGACATCATGATTGATATTTCATCAGAGTGCCTACACTTTCAGAAAAAATAAACCAAAAAGTTTCCTGGGTTCTTTGGATGGTGAAGGGATAATCACTTCCTGAAAAGGGAACCTTAAAGCTTCTCTGAATGGAAAATTCCCAGTTGTTGGGTTCTCCAGAGTCTTTAAAGGTTTACACAGAGGAATGAATTATTAAGTCTAATCAACACTTTTTGTTCCATGAGTTACACACTTTTTAAATGCATGGTGTTTTTTTTTTTTTTTTTTTTTTTTAAACGGTTAATGGTTCTAGATTCCTAAAGGAGATCTACAGGGAACCTTTGCTGAAAGGGAACCCAAATGAAACAAGTGGGTTCTTCAAGGGTTCTTTAAATAATTAAGAATTCTGCCTGAAATCCTCACTGATTGGGGAAACACTCTGCTACAGGGTTCTACGTAAGGCTTGTTTTAGAGCCTGGCCCATATAGGATTTTTAAGACTGATACCAATTTCTATATTTGAGGACTTAAAAATCTGATAATTAGATTAGATAAAACTTTTTTTTTTTTTTTTTTTTATTGATCCCTTTAGGAGGGTTGCCTCAGGGAAATTAAGATTCCAGCAGCATCGTTACAGATAAACAGAGAAAAGAAATAGAGAAAAAACTTCTAGATAACTTAAAATAAATTAAGTATTTACATATACAAATATAAAAGAATAAGATATGGGGAAGAGCGGAAGGGGGGAAAAGTGGGGTTAGGGTAAGTGTGTGTGTGGGGGGGGACAGGAAAGATATTGCACTTTTATATTGCACATTGTCCGGTATTGCTTATTGTTAGGCTCGGCTACTGCTCCTTCCCGTCCTCTGTCCTCCTGTTACCCCTCCTCCCTCCCCCCCAGAGAGGAGTTGTACAGTCTGATGGCGTGAGGGACAAAGGAGTTTTTGAGTCTGTTTGTCCTGCACTTGGGAAGGAGCATTCTGTCACTGAACAGCCTCCTCTGGTTGCTGATGATGGTGTGCAATGATACATCAGCTATTGTTGTTGTTATTATTATGGGCTGCACGGTGGTGTAGTGGTTAGCGCTGTCGTCTCACAGCAAGAAGGTCCGGGTTCGAGCCCCGTAGCCGGTGAGGGCCTTTCTGTGCAGAGTTTGCATGTTCTCCCCGTGTCCGTGTGGGTTTCCTCCGGGTGCTCCGGTTTCCCCCACAGTCCAAAGACATGCAGGTTAGGTTAACTGGTGACTCTAAATTGACCGTAGGTGTGAATGGTTGTCTGTGTCTATTGGCCCTTTTCCACTACCCTTTTTCAGCTCGCTTCAGCCCTGCTTAGCACCCAAAACTCGCACGGTTTTGGAGTGGGGCTGAAGCGAGCCAAACCGAGCTGAGTGAGGCTGGGGGCGTGAGCAGACACTCCCCTGTGCACTGATTGGTGAGGAGGAGTGTCCTCACATGCCCACACACGCCCCGCGAGCACGCTGGGATCTGTAAACCCGGAAGAAGAAGAATTACGAGAATTTCTAAAGCCTTATGTGCCTCGTCTCATCTATACACTCTTGCCAGTATCTGTTGGCGTTGTCGGTGACAACAAGCCACAGCACCAAGACCAGCAACACTAACGACTCCATGTCCTCCATGTTTATTGTTTACTCTCCGGGTCATGAGACTACCGCTTAAAAGATCACTGATGTCACTGTTTGCTCCGCTTAAAGGGATAGTTCGGGATTTTTGACATGAATCTATATGGTATCCCCGTCAGCAGTGTCGTGCATCCACACTGACTTACCCCCGACAGTGTTCTGTGAGCCTAGATATTGTACAGTGTTGGTCAGTGCACAAGTAGTTCCGGCAGGTTTCCTGGGGTCTGCAAAGTAACACGTTTTTCTTCTCAAAACAGCTCGTGTTCGAATGAGTGATTTATTAGCATAACAAAACCCTTGTAGTCCAAAAAGTCACACCTTGTAATTGCTTGGGGCTACTTTCTCTCAATAGCGATCAGTGCGCGCTGTCACTGTTAACAGTTGTGTGCGAGCTAGCCAAAGTTGTTCGACAGTGTTTAGCAGCAACAAATTGCTTTCCTCCTCAGTATACAAGTGCGCTTCCATGGCAGGGAAAAAGAAACTACCACTGCTGCCTATGTAGTGCCCTATTTATACAAATAGGAGTCATTCAGGATTCAGCCATGACACGGAGCAAAAACATGGCTGAATCCTGAATGACTCCTATTTGTATAAATAGGGCACTACATAGGCAGCAGTGGTAGTTTCTTTTTCCCTGCCATGGAAGCGCACTTGTATACTGAGGAGGAAAGCAATTTGTTGCTGCTAAACACTGTCGAACAACTAATGAAAGTTGTTGGCTAGCTCGCACACAACTGTTAACAGTGACAGCGCGCACTGATCGCTATTGAGAGAAAGTAGCCCCAAGCAATTACAAGGTGTGACTTTTTGGACTACAAGGGTTTTGTTATGCTAATAAATCACTCATTCGAACACGAGCTGTTTTGAGAAGAAAAATGTGTTACTTTGCAGACCCCAGGAAACCTGCCGGAACTACTTGTGCACTGACCAACACTGTACAATATCTAGGCTCACAGAACACTGTCGGGGGTAAGTCAGTGTGGATGCACGACACTGCTGACGGGGATACCATATAGATTCATGTCAAAAATCCCGAACTATCCCTTTAACGACATCACCTGACGTCCACCCACTTTCACTAACTCCACCCAATGTGTCCACCCACTTCCAGCCAGCACGGTTCAGAGCGGTTGTAGTCGAAAAGCAACTCCAACAGCCCCACTCAGCTCGACTCAGCCCAACTCAGCATGGCACGGCTCAGCCCAACTCGGCCGCGTTTGTAGTGGAAAAGCGGCATGTGTGTCAGCCCTGTGATGACCTGGCGACTTGTCCAGGGTGTACCCTGCCTTTCGCCCATAGTCAGCTGGGATAGGCTCCAGCTTGTCTGCGACCCTGTAGAACAGGATAAAGCGGCTACAGATAATGAGATAAGAAGTAAAAAAATTAGATCCATTATAAACTGTAGCGTGCTACAAGTAATGAATGTTAAAGGAAGTTGAAGGTTTGTGTGTGCACTTGTTTTGTGTGGGACTGCCATATGAGCATCAAAAATAGTTTATTTTAAAAAAAAAATAATGGGCTTCCCTGCTGGACCCTGCTTGGGTCAGCTGATTGTTGTGATTGGTGGTCTTCCAAACAAGTGTATTGCCAACAGTGGAGTTGCAGTGTGCCCTCTGGTGGACAAACTATGCAACAATGATGCTCATAACATGGTTGAAGGATTCATCTTCTATCTATCTATCTTTGTCTTCTTTTTTTGTCAGTTATAAATGCTGGTACTGATTTTATCAGTAATTAGCCCAAATTGACTTTTTAATATTTGGACTCCGATTTATTGATTGGGTTCTAATTTGGTTTGGACTTTTTGATCAGCGACTGAAGACTGTTTTAATAGGAAAAGACACCTCTTGGGGGATGGCACGGTGGTGTAGTGGTTGGCACTGTCACCTCACAACAAGAAGGTCCGGGTTCGAGCCCAGTGGCTGGTGAGAGCCTTTCTGTGTGGAGTTTGCATGTTCTCCCCGTGTCCGCGTGGGTTTTCTCCGGGTGCTCCGGTTTCCCCCACAGTCCAAAGACATGCAGGTTAGGTTAACTGGTGACTCTAAATTGAGCGTAGGTGTGAATGTGAGTGTGAATGGTTGTTTGTCTCTGTGTGTCAGCCCTGTGATGACCTAGTGACTTATCCAGGGTGTACCCTGCCTTTCGCTCATAGTCAACTGGGATAGGCTCCAGCTCACCCGTGATCCTGTAGAACAGGATAAGCGGCTACAGATAATGGATAGTTGGACATCTCTTAAAATTTAGAGCCCCAGAGGGTTCTTCAGTTCACACTCTGGGGGAATCTTTAAAGGTTCGGTGTGGAATCCTGTGATGGAGTGTTTTTACCCATCAGAAATGCATTTTCAAGTGTTACTTTATTATCTAGTTAATCTTTCATAAACCCTTGCAGAACCTTTATTTATTTTTTTTTAAAGAGTATACAGTCCTGCTGTGTTCAGACCCACATCCATTGTGTGTGTGGTGTGTGTGTGAGAGAAACCAAATAGTAGTTGTGGTTTTTTTTTTTTTTTTTGGTCCCCCTTTTCTTCCAGAACTTTTTATCAAAAAGCACAATTTTACCAGGGGGGAAGCAGCAGTGTTACAGGACCCGAGGTGGTGGTTTTTTTTTTTTTAACTTTTAAAATTTGACATTTATTTACAGGAAGAGTTTTAAAATTAAGAACACCAGTTATTAATATTTTTTGTTCTTATTTGAAGTATTTATCTTTGCCTGCATGTATTGGCGGAGTCCTGATTTAAACTTTATGTACTTTATATAAAAATACAAAGTTTGGGCTGTATGTATTATTTATTCATAATAATATTTCTTCCAGAATGTTTTGTAGTCTAAGGGCATGCTTGAGACTTCATGTAAATGATTAAAATAATAAGTCTGGAGTTGTTAGTGTGAATGAATCAAACTGTGAATGTTATTGAGACATTTCCTGTTTGCAAAATAAAGATTTTTTAAATAATAAGAATTTTTCATATTCTACAAAAAAAAAAACAGCTCTAGTCAAAAAGTGCTGCATCGACCGTTTCAAATATCTCTCTCCTCCCTACACAAGCGCACTCCGTCTGCTATAAACCCCGCACTCAGTCTAGTCTACTTTCCGTTCACTCGGCAGCCATTTTGAATTCGAACCAGCGCCTCAGGGCCGCATTTTTTTAAACGCCTCTAAACCTTTTGAATAGCCAATCGCGTGTGAGAAGTGTTTGTACCCGCCTCTGTGGTGTGCACTTATTGGCTAGTTTTCATAACGCGAACCAATAGGAACGCGCGCTCGGGTGCCGCGGTGCGACCGCGCTGTCTTCTTCTTCTTCTTGGCTTTTCTCATTTTCCAGCTCCGGCGCACGTCTTTCCCCGGGCCCAGCTCTCGCTCTCTGGACGGATTTACAGCCGAACACACGGACAGTGATGTCGGAGTACAGCACGGTGCCACCGCCTCCCGGGGCCGGAGCAGCAGCGGCGGCGGCAGCAGCAGCGGCGGCAGCAGCACTGGGAACCGGCGGGATAAAGAAGGACGCGTTCGCGGACGCGGTGCAGCGTGCACGGCAGGTGAGCGGGAGCGCGAGCGGCCTGAAAACATCCAGAAAGACATGAAACGTGGACGCGCTCGCGAGCTTCCGGTGCTGTTAGCTCGAATGCTAATGAGCGGAGCGCGTTTACCGTGAGCGCGCGCGCCATGTTAATAAACCGGATAGCACGCGGCAGCGCATTGTTTTGCCTCGCGTGCGCGGCTGATCATGTCCGGCCTGGCCTTCTGTCCTCACTCAGACCGGCATGGCGCTTTAACTCTCTGTGTGTGTGTGTGAGCGCTATAGAGCCGCATATGTGCCGCGTTTCCCTATAAATTCTCCCCCAAACCATCACGTTCCCCTCAAACACGAAGCGCCATTTTGTAAAGAAAAGCCGCAGCCACGTTAATAGAATAAACTACTTCTTTCGTCCCTTATGCGCGAGCGCTGCTAAGCTAACTTGCTAATTTCGCTATGCTAGCATAGCTAGCATGCCGTGGAGCGCGCTCGGGTGACTAGCCTCCTGACAGAAACTCCTCAACTCCACGCTAGTGTTTGTGTTTACAGCTTTTAATTTTCTTTTCTAATCTCTTCCAAGAAAGAAATCAGTTGGCTAAGAAGCTAATAATACTGATAACGTCAGTTTTAGCTGAGTGAAATTGAAATAAACCAGTACTTCTGTGGTAAGTCAAGATGTGGTCATTTTATAATAAACTTTCTGTAGTCTCTGCTTGGATGAATTATACGCAATTAAAAGTGAAACATGATGATAAATTACAAAATTAATTTTGACAGTTTTGTGGGGTTTTTTTTAACTACACCAGGCTGTAAAGTCCATCAGCTTCACATAAATGTGCCCGAATCCAGGGACGCATGTCGGCCCGGGGGCATTTTGAGTTATTGACAGATTGAGAAAGTCCAGTTTCTAAGCTTTCCAATGATGCCTTCCATGTGGAGATCTGACCATATTTGAAGAATGTGTGGCCATTTGAAAGTGTATACTTCTTAAAACAGGAAAGGGAGAAAATCGCCCTCAAAGTTTTCCATCTCAGCTACTCTGGGTGCAGGGCGGCCACATAATGGTGCTCATCTGCATGACATTAAGGAAAGCCCTACCCCCTATGAGCTAGCACGATGCTACTTTCATGTAAACAAAGATCACCACGTCAATTTTCCTTCCATGCAAAGTATGCCCAACACAATTATGAAGTACAAAAATAAGTCCTGAAGTATACTTTAACGTTTTGTGGTTGAAAAATTACTCGCACCGTAAGAAAGAAAGATAGCACGATGATGACACAACTAAAGGCCAATTTATGCTGACAACGCAGTCTTCGCAGACGGTGTCGCAGATAGCGTCTGCGTAGCCCCCCCACCTTTGCAGACGCTCTGCGCGCACCTCCCAAAAATTGTGACCACCGCAGAAGCCTCGCAGACAGCGTTGCAGACAAGAGGGCTCTGATTGGTCCACTCTACATCCGCTGTACACGCACTTCCGCTTCCCTGCTTTCCCGGTTTGGTTTGTTTTCACGACCGCCATTTTTAAAAACACGAGCGAAGATGGAGCAGCACGAAGAGCGGTTGATTGAGGAAGTGAGGAAGTACGTACATCTATACGACTCCAGTTCTAGTCATTATAAGTAACCGGAGGATAAACACTCCACTAACCACACCCACCAACTACTCCTAGCGACTTCGCGCCCCCTTGCGTTGTGGCGGTGAATAACATCGCGTATGCCTATTACTCCCCGCTCAACGATAAATTACAACTGTCTGCGAAAAGCTATCTGCGAAAGCCTTGTCGCAAGAGCATGCAGAGGCCATAACACAACGCTAGTTTCATGTAAAGCCTCGGTCACAACCGGCCGTACCGTGCTCCTACAGCCGGTCTACATTCAAGAAACGCACGAGAGCGCGCGTGTGATGTGCTGATTTTCGAGCCGCAGACCGGCCGCAGAGGTTCTTTGTCATGTCAAACAAACTCTACTGGCGCTTACGTTTTTTTTCAGGTTGCAAGACAAACTTGCAGTCAACGCGCGTCTTTCTCCATGAACAAAAAAAAAAAAACACAGCGATTTGGGAAAACGCCAAAAATCACATGGCCAAAAAATCGTACGTCCGGTTGTGACCTAGGCTTAACCAAACCACAACACTCTCCGTTACATGCAAAAATAACCACACAGCCTTAGATGAATAAACTTACCCCATCAGAAAGAGAAACGGCGCCTTGCACACACCAATGCTTCCGATGGAATGTAATCCTAGCTTCCTTTTGGTTGCGGTTTTTTTTTTTTGCTAGAAATGGTTATCTCCGATGTAAATACCGTGTGTCTGTTTGCTTTGCAGTGTTTCAGCTCCTCTGCGCTCTGTTTAGCGTCCTCATTCCATAGTGAAATCACACGCCTGTATGCAGCTTAAGTAGCCACGAGCTCAGCTCGTATCATACAGCTGATTCGCGAAAAAAACAAAAACAAATGACTTAAATCATCATGTGAATGGCCCATATGGTAATTTACCCACACCCCCCAGCAGGCTACAGTCCTGACAAAAAACAAGACAATTTGCAACAAAAAATGTATGCTTTTCCAACAAAACAATCTATTATCTGAAATACTGATTGCATTCTTCAAGATCTCAACTTGCACATGATGGAAAAAAACGAAAATCACAAATTTTAAAAAAAAATGCTTCTTTTGCGATTATCTCGGATTCGTTTCGGCTGACGTGTACCTGGATTTGGTGAGGCATCACATAACATTTATTCCTGAAAGATGTTTCAAGTCCAAAACTAAGCAGCTAAGCTTCATAATGGATTTATGTATAATATATAAAGTGTTTTAATCCTGATGTTTGTGTGTCTAATTTCAGTGACCAATACCCCTTTTCCACCAAATCAGTTCCAGGGCTGGTTCGGGGTCAGTGCTGCTGCTGGGTAACAACTCGTTCAACTTGCGAGCCAGCTGAGAACCAGTTTGCTTTTCCATAGCTCACGGTGCTAAGGGAAGCCACGTCATTACGTCGCTGTATACGTCAGTTACATCGCTACGTTTGCATAAACCTTGGCGCAAATATCGAAGCAAAAACAACACGGAAGAAGCAACAATAATAATAATAATAATAATAACTAGACAGGGACACTCTAACGAGTGCAAACCCCACCTTTTCCCTATTAAAATACATTGGGCGAAAATTTTGAAGTTCTGCCATGACCTTGACCTTTGACCTCCAAAATTTAATGGTTTCCTTCCTGGGTGATTGGCAACACATGTACAAAATTTGGTCCAAATCGATCCATTGGTTCTTGAGATATCTTACAGACAGACAGACAGATGCACACACAGACTGACGCAGGTGAAAATAATAACCCCTCCGACTACTGTCGGCGGGGTTAATAATGGATGACTTCGCGTTTGTACAGCTGCTGCTTCTCGTCGCTTAAAAATGGCGATCTTTCCCGGTCTTATTGTTGTTGGTCTTAACAACTCCCCCCCCCCCCCCCCCCCCCCCCCCCCGCTGACGTAAGCGGTTCTTTCCTCTGGCCCAGCAGAGAGTTGGTGCTAGCCTGGAACCGGTTTTTCTGGCCCAGAGCCAGTTCTTTGTCAGTGGAAACAGAAAACCCGGTTCCAAACTAAGCACTGGCCCCGAACCAGCCCTGGAACTGCTTTGGTGGAAAAGGGGCACAAGAGTCTTGACGACTTCGTGTTTTCATCCTGCGCTGATTTGGCCAGTATCTCACCGGGCTGCGACAAATCGCAACTTCGCGAGAGTGTTTCAGAAGTGTCTTGAAACATTTGTGGGGCTTCTGTTTCCTCGCGTGAGTCACAAAGTGTCGCTCGTTCGCTGCTGAAATTTTGAACACGTTCAAAAAATTCCTGCGACAAAATTTCTCTCAAAGCTGTCGCGACCCCTTCTCAAGTCAGTTTCCGTGAGACAGGAAGTGCGAGTTCTTCACTCACTGAGCTGCGACTAGTTGGAGAGACAACAGTTGCGATAAAATATGCAAATTAGTGACAGTTTTCACTTGGAATCACACTGGATTGATATTTTATCACAATTGTTGTGTCTCCAACTAGTTGCAGGCTGTCGCAGCTCAGTGAGATACTGGCTGAAGAACTCGCGCTTCCCGTCTCACGGAAACTGACTTGAGAAGGGTTTGCAACACATTTGCGGCTATTTTGAGAGAAATTTTGTCGCACAAATTTTTTAAACATGTTCAAAATTTCAGCGACGAACGAGCGACTCATGCGAGGAAATTGAGAAGCCCCGCGAGTGTTTCAAGACACTTTTTTGAAACTCTCTCACGAATGACGTTTGCGATTTGTCGCAGTCCAGTGAGATACTGGCTTTTCCTTCAACCTTTCTGATAAAGTCCAACCTCGTCCCCGAATATCCTGATTTACTCAGAAATATGTCACGATTCGGAGAAATAAAAACACCAGGAATAAATTTAGATTTGTGTCCGTGCAGAAGTCCAGGTTCTGATCGATTCACTTTGCGCTGGATTTTGGAGATACGCAGTCGTTAAATATCAAATTTTGCTGTAAAACTTTTTTTTCCCTTTACGCCAGAGCGTGAGAATTATTTTGATGTCTTGAAGTTTGTTTTTTGAACAAACCAAGAAACTAAAGTTTCAGTCGCTGAGAATTTTTTGGAGCGGCTGCACTCGTGTGTAATCCAAAACTGACTGATAATTTTTTAAAGTTCATTTAAAACTTTTCAGCACACACGCTGATCCCCATGACATGGACACTTTATTTATTTATTTATAAATCATTTTTTTAAACTTGTATTCTCTCTCGAGCTGAGTAAGAACGACAGCGACGATCATAGAAAGAAGAAAGTTCACTATGTCGCACACTTCTGGTTTAAAAGCAGCGTTTCAGACTGATTAACCCATCACGAGTGCATGATATTCAGTACAAACGATGCGCTTTCTATAAACAAGAAATTAATATCACACGAGTGACATTTCTGTCACGATATGACCAAATGTTCTGGGGGGGAAATCCCGGAGAAGTCGCGCATGTTCATTTGTACGTTCCTGTTACAGGAGCGTCCTGTAAAATTGGTGTCTTTTCTTCCGTTTCCTCGTCATCAGACGAGTTTTTATATTTAAGTCAGAAGTTTTATTCCTGGTAGGGCTGGGTTCAAAAGATCGATCCACGATCCGATATCGATTCACGTTCAAAAAATACGAGATCGATTCAAAAATGTGTGGATCGATCTCTTCCAGGTGGCTATAGGCACTATTTTCTCGACCGCGCAAGGACCGCTATAAAAAGCGGGTGCCGGGAAACGAAACCGAAACTTAAGAACGCGAGATGGCTGAAGCTGCACAGCTAAAATCACCGCCTGGCCTGAAAGCTGATGTATGGCATTACTTTGGATTCAAACATTACGAGGACAGAGACGAAGTCGACAGAACAAAAGCAGTGTGCAAACTGTGCCACATAGAGGTAAAATATAGTGGCAATACAACCAATCTCCGCAACCACTTATCCAGGCGCCACGCCGACACAGTTTCAGCTAAACCTGCGGCGAATCAAACTGCACTGGAGAAGGCATTTGGTGTTAAATTACATGCACAAACACATATTGGGCTGTTCCTGTCAATAGGGACAGTTTTTACTTTAAAGTGACAATCCAGCAATATCTAAGTAAATTGATATCGAATCGGATCGTGACCTTATGAATCGTAATCGAATCGATCCAGGAAATCTGGATCGATTCCCAGCCCTAATTCCTGGCAAGCGATATTCCTAAACTCTACTGTAGTAACCGCTTTGAACTCGGAACTGGAATTTTATATGATGAAAACAGTCCTCCGGTGTTTTAAAAAGATGAGTGCGTCGCTGAAGATGTATAATCTACACAATCTGAATCGTGTAATTCGAGACGTGGACGTTCTTTAACATGTTGAACGATCTTCTGTGCTGTCAAGTCGTCGTCCCGATAAGATATTACATTTCTATGATATACGGTGACGTTTATGTCTGATTTATATTGTATTCCTAGACCGGATAATGTTTACGCGTTTTGTGTAGATGCTTCCTGTTAATGTCAGGGTCTCCGCGGATCCTTAAAAAGTCTTAAAGTCTTATTTTTAATGTGTTTTTTAAGGTCTTAAAAAGCATTATATTTTGCTATTTTTTTGAGCTATGGTATTAAATTTCACATGGGAGGTATTAAATTTCATCCGGGTAGCCTACGGTAAATGGGGAAAAAAAAAACGTGTCTGGATTTTTTTTTCCGCGCTAACGTTATTTATTCAACCAGCGTCGTTTGTTATCAAGATGCTGAACAAGTAGCACAAGAGCCGTTGTGTGTCTAGCACTAGTTCTAATGGCCCTTTTCCACTACCCTTTTTCAGCTCACTTCAGCCCGACACGGCTCGCGTTTCGACTACCAAAAAACAGCACGACTCAGCTCGCTTCAGCCCTGCTTAGCCCCTAAAACTCGCACGGTTTTGGAGTGGGGCTGAAGCGAGCCAAACCGAGCTGAGTGAGGCTGGGGGCGTGAGCAGACACTCCCCTGTGCACTGATTGGTGAGGAGGAGTGTCCTCACATGCCCACACACGCCCCGCGAGCGCGCTGGGATCTGTAAACACCGCAAACCCGGAAGAAGAATTACGAGAATTTCTGAAGCCTTATGCGCCTCGTCTCATCTATACGCTCTTGCCAGTATCTGTTTGCGTTGTCGGTGACAACAAGCCACAGCACCAAGACCAGCAACACTAACGACTCCATGTCCGTGTTTATTGTTTACTATTTGGGTTGTGAGACTACCGCTTAAAAGCTCATTGATGTCACTGTTTGCGCTGCTTAACGACATCATGTGACGTCCACCCACTTTCGCTAACTCCACCCAATGTGTCCACCCACTTCCAGCCAGCACGGTTCAGCGCGGTTGTAGTCGAAATGCAACTCCAACAGCCCCGCTCAGCCCGACACGGCACGGCTCAGCCCAACTCAGCCGCGTTTGTAGTGGAAAAGCGGTATAATAGCGCAGGAACCACGCCACAGGGGGCAGTGTGTTCTTTTATCCATGTAGTAGAACCATTGAGAGTAGAGCAGACGAGGAAGAAGTGGTTGAACTTGAACATGAGCGGAGATGGGGAAGTGTAAGTTTAGTAACAAGTGGCTTGAGGAGCCAAAATACAAAAGTTGGCTAACAACTAGGGATGTCCCGATCCGATCACGTGATCGGAAATCGGGCCCGATCACGTGGTTTCAGACTCGATCGGAATCGGGCATTACCTCCCGATCAGGGATCGGATATATATCTATATAATATATTCTCATTTTTAACACATCAATAGCCATGCGTTGGCACAGAGTGAGACCAGACCTCTTGTCTCAACACAGCAACATCAACACGTGCGGCATGACGTCACTTTGTAGCGGAGACGCTATTGGTTATTGGCTGCCTGTTGCCGGCAAAGTTGAACACGGAAGCAGTTCGAAGCGGAAAGCAAAGCATGTCTGCGGTGTGGCAGTATTTCAAAGTTGATGACAACATTGCCATAGCAAACTGTGAAATATGTAAAGTTGGAATTTCAAGGGGTGGACAGGAAAGGGCCGCATTTAATACAACAAACCTGATACGGCACCTGAAAAACAAACACCCGACACAATACAGCGAGTTTTTAGTGCTGTTGCAAACGTGTTGGATGACAAAAACAGGCTCAAACCTGAAAGGGTAGAAATGCTTGTTTTCATCAAGAAAAACGTTCATTTCCTTAATTGAAATTACTGTATACCACTGAGATGCGTTCTTAAAAGCAAATTACTGGCACTGTGGCAGTTTTTTTTTTTTTTTTTTTTAAATTTGTTTACATTCCTGCCAGGTATTTTAAGGTTATGTTTTTAATTTATTTATTGTTCAAACTACCTCACGTAAGTGCTCTGTTTGCTAACGGAGTTGTTGGATGTTAAAATAAGGTGTTAAATAAAAAAAAAAAATGAGGAACATCCTGGATCCGTTTCTTTCCTCGTCTTTATTATTTTTTATGGATTATAAGAAGTTTCGGATCGGGACTCGGTATCGGCAGATACTCAAAATCAAATGATCGGTATCGGATCGGAGGGCAAAAAAACCTGATCGGGACATCCCTACTAACAACAGCAACTTCAGAATATGAAGCGAGATGTAAGGTATGTCGGAAAGACATCAAGTTAACAACAATGGGCTGTAAAGCCCTTGACGCTCACTCGAAAGGGGAAAAGCATATGCGCTATGCTGCTAGTCGGGCAACAACAGTCCCCAGAGGCAGTTCGATCAGCAGTCAAACTTCCTTGCTTCCTCACTGTTTGTTCATGGCAGTACCCTACTATTAAAATATCGAGAAGGCAGCTAATGTTCTGTTTTGTAAACTGAAGATGCACTTATTTATTAAAAAAAAAATGCTTTGAACTTAACCTAGAGTGTGCTTTTTTTTTTTTTTTTTTTACTGTACGTATTTGTTCCGCGGTAGTGGTCTTATTTTTTTATACTCAGTGGTCTTAAAATGGTCTTAAAAAGTATTATTTTTGCTGGTCAGAAATGTGCAGAGACCCTGAATGTTGGTGTGGTGTTCTTTACTCTTACTTTCACTCACTCAAAAATACAGACGAGTCCCCAGTAAAATGAAAAAATGCGACACGTGAATCCGGAATGACCTGTACAGGTGTTTAAAACTCCAATATTAAGAGACAGCTTCCTGGAAGCTCCGCCCCTTTCGTCAATCTCGCGCTTTGTCACAGTAAATGGTGTGGGGGTTTTTTTGGGGGGGGGGGTTCAGTACCAGCCTTATGCTGTGATATTCATCCTGATTTTGTCGTCACAGTCAAAAAAAAAAATCTTAGAGCATATGATGTGACAAATCTCCGAGCGCGACAGAGCACTGCTATAATACTCCACCAATAAGCGGACGGTAAAGAGTTGCACAGAACCACTGCAAACAACACGGTAGGGATGACGTCCAAACGGAAACAACAACAAAAGCATGAGCTTTCGTGTTGTTGCGTAGAGTCAGCGGGAGCGTCTGATCTCATCGGCATGCTGCATGGAAAAGAAACGGAGGAGGAATTATTAGTGCTGTCAAGCGATTAAAATATTTAATCGCGATTACCGTATTTTCTGGACTATAGAGCGCACCTGTATATAAGCCGCATCCGCTCTATATTTAAAAAAAAAAAAAAAAAAAGATATACAAGCCGCACCGGGCTATAAGCCGCAGATATCTATGTTGAAAAATTAGATATTTACTGCATGTACAGAACGATTTTGTACTGTAAATGTACATGTATGTACCTGAACAGATTCTTTCCGAACAGTGCCTTTTAACACGGCAGCAACTTTGCTGATTAAAACGGAACAGAACCAAGAGAAAATAACCGGTATTTATTTACCTTCATTTCTCCTGTGTTTGAAACCACAAGGCACTTTAATCATCTTCGCTGGATTTGAAAATAATTACCAGTTAGTAATTTGTCGTGCGTGTTCTATCTGCTAAAGATCTGCTAATTCTTCTTTGCATTGATTTTTCGTCTATCTTATTTTTGATTCTACTTCCGGTTAGAGCGCCCCTAGCGGTGGAAGAAAAATCCACAGAATAGCCGCACCTTTGTATAAGCCGCATGGTTCAAAACCTAGGAAAAAAGTAGCGGCTTATAGTCCAGAAAATACGGTAATGTCGCGACTGTCATAGTTAACTCGCGATTAATCGCACATTTTTGTCACATGAAAAACCATTGTAATTCTCTTATCAGCATAAAGTGAATGGGCTTGCTTTGTACCAGTTTTTTTTTTTTTTTTTTTTTTATTGCAGAGCATAACACGTCACAGCCACTGACATCCATAACTTCCATATTAGATGAGAAAACCAAGGGATGAAAAATAAAGTGCATATCACTGTGAAAATAAAGTTTTATTTTACTCTTCATTAGTTTCTTTTGAAGAGAAGTATTTGCCATAAAAGAAGAAAAAAAACAGATAACAAAAATAAAAACATTCATCATACGTTCAAAAGCGTTCATCATAGTGTGGCACTGTATTCTCTAATTCTCACTGCTTATAACTCTACACCCCCCCAGTGGAGATGAGCTGGGAAACTGAAGGCTGAAGGAACAGTATTGAAAAGTATTTTTCCAGTCTCACCTGTGAAAGGTAATCCCACGTGATCTCGTTTGGACGGTAAACCTGTTGGTACAGTTAAACGCAGCACATGAATGAGGCATCTTTATTCTCGGCTACTGTCTAGACTCTAGACGCTATACCAGAGACGGTTGAAGAATCTCCACTTTGCCCCAGCCAATATGGCGGCGAGGATGTTTATATGTCTATGCCTTTCTCCATCACTCACACGTACCGTATTTTCTGGACTATAAGCCGCTACTTTTTTCCTAGGTTTTGAACCATGCGGCTTATACAAAGGTGCGGCTATTCTGTGGATTTTTCTTCCACCGCTAGGGGCGCTCTAACCGGAAGTAGAATCAAAAATAAGATAGACGAAAAATCAATGCAAAGAAGAATTAGCAGATCTTTAGCAGATAGAACACGCACGACAAATTACTAACCGGTAATTATTTTCAAATCCAGCGAAGATGATTAAAGTGACTTGTGGTTTCAAACACAGGAGAAATGAAGGTAAATAAATACCGGTTATTTTCTCTTGGTTCTGTTCCGTTTTAATCAGCAAAGTTGCTGCCGTGTTAAAAGGCACTGTTCGGAAAGAATCTGTTCAGGTACATACATGTACATTTACAGTTCTGTACATGCAGTAAATATCTAATTTTTCAACATAGATATCTGCGGCTTATAGCCCGGTGCGGCTTGTATATCTTTTTTTAAATTTTTTTTAAAAAATAGAGCGGATGCGGCTTATATACAGGTGCGCTCTATAGTCCAGAAAATACGGTACTCTTATTGAAGCAGCGCGCGACAAGCCTCAACAGGAACTACGGGTGACTCGCAGGGCCAAATTAGAATTTGCGTTAACGGCACTATTTTTTTTTAATCACGTTAAATTGAGATCACGTTATCGCGTTAACTTTGACAGCACTAGGAATTATATCTTCCAGGTGTGTAGCTAGCTAATTAATACGCAAACGCTGTTTTCATCGAGTTTATGGACAGGAGACGATTTTGCACAGGATGAACCTGATGTCTGTGTGTGGAGTACGACAGGACATAGACGCGTTCTTTAGGATCAGACGTGAAGAAAAATGCATGTTATCGTATGCATCTGTTTATAGAACTATCAACTTATTAAAATCTTGTACATCGTGACAGTAATGATGATCACCGTAAAATAGAGCTGGAATCGTGACGTGTAAAAGCTGCACTCGGCCTTTTTTTGGGTCTGATTATCCGTTACCCATTAAAGGAGAACTGAACTCATTTTTAAACTTGCTTTATTTCTTAATTAACGTGTTATTCAGTTACGTTTTCGGTTTTAGTAACCTTATATCGCAACTCGTATTGGCAACTAATTGCGATTAAATATTATACTTATCGGCCTGTTCGGTTTTTAGCCGTGTTGAATTTAGTTCCTTTGGTCCACGGCAGGCGTCGCTTATCTGCGTGATCTTCACGAGACTTGTGCAAGACTTCGAAACGTGAAGCGTCAGCGCCGCCATTTTGAAAACTTTTCCAAACGAAATATTGCACAAAAACGAGTTTAAATGACGATTACTGCGTACTTTTTTCAGACTTTCCTGATTACTATCAAAACAAACAAAACTTCCGGCTTGATTACGTCAGCATTCGAAAGAGGGCGCACACGTCTTTTGACAACGCTGGCAGATGCTGGTCACTTTGATTTCCGCTGTACGTTTTACTTCCGTCCTACGATGTCTCGCACAGGTCTCAACGCATCTCGTTTACGGCCATTGCTTTGACATATGGACTGATATATTTCAAACACTCATAACTTGCTATAGCAGTGACAAAATAGCGATCAAACATGCATTCTGATATTTAATAAAATGAGATGAATAGAATTTTGATAAATTTACTTTCAGTTCTCCTTTTAAAGCAGCAGCTCTGTGGGGTTTTGATAAAGGTCTGGGGTGAGGACTTAAAAAAAAAAAAATGTAATAGATGCACACCAAAGTTGTTAGATTTAACACTTTACTAATAACGTGAATGAGTGATTTAGAAAATGATTAAAGTGCCTTTTTATTTATTTTTTTTCTCCAAGCTTCCAAAAAGCTGAAGAAACGTCTTACATACCTGCAAACTAGTCACCTTTCGGCGAAATTCGCCATTTTGATCCCAATATAGGTCACTTGTGTGAATCGTGTAGATCCGAAGAGGTTTTTTTGGGGGGGGGGTGCGCGAGGCTACGTTGCCGAACATTTGGTTTCAGTGCACTACTACTTTTCTCCTCGCACCCACATTCAGACCATTTCCGCCTTCATACTTCAAACGTCTCTCGGATTGGATGGCATTCCAACGAGCCAGTAGTCTTACAGAACGCTGGACAGTGTCCGCGAATTGTAACTGAACAGAGGGGGGGTTTTCTTGAATACGGGTGTGTATAGGAGGATGGCAGAGATCATCCAAACGCAATGCAGAACGGGACACTGAGTCTTGAAAACAGCTCACGGAATCATATTTTCTGATTTTTTCCGGAACTCTATATTGCATCTGGAGACGGAAAAACATTTTTAGTATGCGGAGAAAGCTGTGTTACGATGAGTGCGATTTAAAGAGGCTTTAGGGTGGTTTTTTTGGTACCTGTGATTTGGTGGTCTGTGAGTCGCGTTTTTATGACGTAAGACGCAAGGGGCGGGGCTGTTACGTTTGAACCGAACGCGCGACACGGAAGATGTTTCTGTGGGCTGAAAAAAATGTCAAATCAGTTTGAATAAAGTCATTTTTTGTTGAACATAAGGATCTATAAACGCGTGCAGGGCTCGAAATTAACTTTTTTTCTTTGTGTCCCCCAGTGGTCCCGAATTCTGTGTTGTATTGTCCCGAATGGAAGCAATAGTGTCCCCATTTTTTTCCTCTCTGAAATAACCAGTGGTTAATATTATCATATGAAGTTACTATTATATTTGTAACTATACGATTTTGAACCCTTTATATCATTTTTACAATAAGTCACAAGACACAAGCGACACATGTCCTATACATCATCTACTTCAAAATTACAGTTATTGCATTTTCAGTTTATTAAACTTTGGCGATCTCACTGTATGAATAGATACCCGTTTATTTAAAGGGGCCAACTAGCTCATTCAGAAAATGTTTCAACTCCCTACATCTGCAGTACACTTTAGCTGAAAATAAGACCCCTTTTATGTTCATTTCATCTACTTATATCTGTTGGCACTTATAAGGCCAACTTATAATTTTCACCATTACCGTTATCCATTTTTATGAACTTTCCGTTATCCATTTTTATGAACTTTCCGTTATCCATTTTTATGAACTTTCCGTTATCCATTTTTATGAACTTTCCGTTATCCATTTTTATGAACTTTCCGTTATCCATTTTTATGAACTTTCGCTGCCGGGTGCAAACGTTAGCAACATCAGCATAGTGCCAGGGTCCGTGTATCATCCGATCATTCAAATATTCCATTCAATCTGGAAAACGATGATACACGGACCTGCCAGGTCCGAGCCTAGTTGTGCTGCTGACTGACTAAACTTTCTGAACTAGAAAGACACCAAGAAAACTCACTTATTCTGTTGAACGGTATCTTCCGTCAATATCATCCACATCATTCCTGTTGTATTTTATAACGTGTCTAACAGTGTTCATTCAGTTCATTGAGTTGCTAGCGTTGCCTGCAGACCAGGCGATGACACTTTGGATCCTGAAGGTCCCGGAGACGTTATGTCTGGGCTTTCAGTTTCTTCCCCGCGGTCGGTCCGCTTCAACCACTTCAGCATTTTTGTTCTGGCAAGAGTCGGCGCAGCGTGTGCGCTAGCAATTCCATTCCAAGTCCATATAATGCGGACTCCGGCCGAAGATTCTAGAACAGAACGCGCTGCTCTGTAGCCTACGGATGCAGGTGCATCGAAAGTGTAGCTACTATGTATTTTTCGCTGTTAACGTTTTAAAATTAAAATTGACAAATTAGGTGAATGTCTACGTATGTGTTACGGCTTTGTAAATAATATTAATGTAGAACTTTTTTTCTAGATCTATTTTTTTCCATTGTCCCGGGATTGTCCCAGATATGATAATTTTGTGTCCCGATGACATTTTTTATGGTCCCCGGGACATCGGGACACCGTTAGTTTCGAGCGCTGAACGCGTGTTTTGGGTAAAAGAAATAATTTTTATGTGAAACTATTGGTGGGATTGTCAAAATTATAACGTAATGTGTGTTGATCTCAGTTGTATTCAGTGAACCAGTTAGTTGTGAGTGAGGGAGAGAGAAAGTGTGTGTGAGAGAGTGAGTGAGAGAAAGAAAGTGTATGTGAGAGAGAGAGAGTGTGTGTGTGTGTGTGTGAGAGAGTGAGTGTGTGTGAGTGAGAGAGATTCTCTCTCTCTCTCTCTCACACACACACGTACGTACGTACACACACACACCATGAATTTGGCAGCACTGAAGGAAAGGAGGGCTGAATTTGGTGTGCTGCTGGTAATAGGGCAGAGGTGGTGAAGAAGGATAGCATGGCGTGAAAGAGGCACATGGCAGAGCAGTATAAACGTGCCCTTGAACGGCTTGTTCGGGCCAAAAGGTCTAAAAAATGATAAACTGGTCTGCTGAAGAAAGTTTCTAGTGTCACACTTCAAAAATTACTTTTTTAAATTCAAATTTTACTTTTTATACTTTTCCTTCCTTAATGGTAATGAGGTGTCAGATGCAAAACTGAAAATTGCAAAGCTAAAAATGAATAAATCTTGTCTTTGTTTTAAATGTTGTCTTTTCCCTTTATTTTCCTTGATCGCGCGCTGTTTAAGGGGGCCGGGGGGTTACCGGTAGTTTGTCACCTTTTTCAACCCTCATGAGTTTGCAGGTATGGTCTTAGTGTTTATTTTTTTCGAGGTGTGGTTTTCATCAAATTCCGTGCTCTGATTGGCTGGCGAGCGGGTCTGTATCCTACGGTACGGGCCCCGGTTACGGGTCTCTGGCGACTCGCTTGTTCACAACAACAAACATAGTAGCAATTTTTGTCAACTTTTTTTTTTTTTATAAGATTTTTATCAAAAATCTTAATTTTTGCCAGCATTTCTCAGGAGAATAGCATTAATTTTACAGCATAGATGGCGATAACGACAGTGTTCACAGCGAAAGCGAGTTTTACTACCCTGAGGAAGAAGAAATAAAAGAAAACATTTCAGGAGAAAGCTAAAAACCTCTAACTGTTGCTAACGCCGAGCAAAAACATGGCTGAATCCTGAATGACTCCCATTTGTATAAATAGGGGACTACATAGGCGGCAAAATGTTTTGTTTTTGTTTTTTTCCTGCCATGGAAGTGCACTTGTATACCGAGGAGGAAGCAATTTGCATTACAGCCGTGAATGAGGATTCAAAATGGCAGCTCGGTTTTCCCTTTCGGGCGCTCTCGTTTTCTGTTAGAATTTGGTAAAGAAAAAAATAAATGTTATTTACCAGCTTAAGGTCGGTCCGTATGGTGAAATACCGTGACCGAGGGCTTGAAAGTACTGAGCGAGGCCCTAACACATGCATGGAGGGGGGGGAAAAAATCCATATTTTTGTGATCTATTATTTTAGCCCCTGGTTTGTCTGAAAGAGCTAAAAAAATCTTTTTTTTTTAAGAATAAATGTTCCTTCATTTATGAGTTTTTAATGAAGGCGTTTCTGCTGTACGTGGTCTGTATTGTGAAATCTGTGTGTTAACCGTGTCAGGAAAACCGTCTCGCGGTCAAATGCACGTATACAACATTGATGTATCGTGGAGAAGGAGCTGTCTCGGCGGAGTGGACCGAGAAACTCGTTTCTCACGTGGTTTTTGCTCGTCAGCTGTTCAGCTTCTCTCTTTTTTTTTTTTTTTTAATTATTTTTGTGTTTCTGTAGATCGCGGCTAAGATCGGTGGAGATGTTGCAGGAGGACCTGTGAGCAATAACGGTGGTACGGAGGGTTATCCTTTCTCAGCACAGAAACGATCGCTGGAGGACGGAGGTGCGTGTAGAAACACCACACACACCACACACACACCTGACTGTACTGTGTTTGACGCTGTGTTTCGTCCTCAGATCAGCCGGACAGTAAGAGGATGGCTCCTCAGAGCGACAGGGACAATGCTACAGCGCTGTGTGAGTGCTTTTTTTTTTTTTTTTTTTTAATAATAATATACACACTGTAACCAGGCTCTAATACGATATCCTTTCTATAGTAACCAGGGATCCCAGACGTCTGCTATTTAGCGGAATTCCGCTATTTTCTAGTGAAAGTTTTTTTTTTTTTTTTTAAATCTCTTGTATATCCATTAAAAATATGTTTAAGTAAAATGACCAGCAGAATATGTTCTGATTTGGTTTGCTTGTTTAGCGATGTTTTTGTTGGCTTCGTTTGTTCTCGTTGACATTCGGGAACACTCGGAAGTTAAATTGATGTAACTACCGTGAGCAGTGTTGCCAGATTGCGCGGTTCTCCGCCCAGTTGGGAGGGGGTTTCAAGTGCATTTTGGAGGGTTTTGAACATATTTTGGGCTGGAAAACGTCAGGAGTATCTGGCAACACTGACCGCGAGACTGTGTACGCGATAGAACAAGAAAACAATATGGCTGCGCCCATTTGCTAGAAAACATGTTTTAACTCCGTTTGTGCTTTTGTTTCTAATGCGTTGAACTTAATTCAGAGCACTGCAGGAACATCAGAAAAGCAGAAGGAAAGATCAGAGAAACAAAAGCGGAGAAAACTGGAGGAAAGACAGAATGCACCCCAGAAAAGAGCATTAAATTCCTTTGCAGTGAAACCTCACACAAGACATGAGTTAAATGACTCATTTTAAGGATTTAAGTAGGGTATTTAAAAGCAGTGCCAGCAGGACTTCGTGGCTCAGGTGGATAAGGCGCCATACCATAAATCCGGGGACCTGGGTTCGATTCCGACCTGCGGTTGTTTTCCGAGCCCTCCCTGTTTTTCTCCTGCTCATTAAAAGCAGTGCCAGCAAACATAAGTGCAATCAATTCAAGTAATAGTTAAGAAATAAAGGGTTTACAAAACAAGTTGGAGAATTCATTTAAAAAATTTTAGTAAGCTTTCTTTTTTTTTTTGCCATTTTTTTCCACAGCGCAAGCTAATGGCTACAAAAAAACCAAACGGAAGTATACTCCCCCCCCCGCCCCGCATAGATTTTGTGGATGTCATAGGAGAGAAATCAACAACAGATATCAAAACCGAACACTGAACAAATTTTTATTGACTTATTTAATTTGTTTGATTTTTTTTTTTTCCCTTTGTGATGGTCACGGAGGTGATCTGATCCATTTAAATAGCTGCCGGAACACCGAATTAAATGAAAATGGCTGCCGGATCCGACAACGGATGTTACGGATCTTGTTCCGTCATGTTCCGGCTCAAATTAAGCCCTGATTTTCGGCCTATAGGCTATTGAATAACTTGATGTTACAGTACATATTCAGCCAGTTTTTCTCTGGGCTATTATAAATGATTTTGTTTTGCATTTTTAAAAATAACTCTCCTTCCAAGATCAACTTTATTCTTCGTCTCTGATGTTATGGTGTTAATGGTCTGAATAACGTTTCATGTTTTTATCTGATATGACGTTAACTGGCAGGCGCACTTTCTGCCTGTTTTTTTTTCTCTGAGCGGTTGTTGTTGTTTTGTTTTTTTTCACTAGACGGTTGTTTTTACTACCGTACCTGTCTTTGGAGATGATATACCTATAGCCTACTTGGCCTCTGATTTGATGAAATAAAATTTGACAAAAATGAAGAATGACGCTCCTCGATGATGACTACAGCTTTAATAACACAGATGAAAGAGCCATGGGGCGATAATAAGCCCTACCGGGAAAAATATTCTAAAAGCAAACTGATTAATGCATCAGTAATAGGCTACTAATATTAGTTATAATAATAATATAGGCTATTAGTAATAACGATAGTGATAGTATTAAAGATAGTAGTAGATATTTAAAATAATCAGACGAGGCTACTTACAGGGCAAAGGGCGCGTTATCACTGCTCAGCTGTTCGGTTATTAAATAAACAATGCAGTCGCGCAGTAACCACGCGCCGCTTATAGATAGAATCACAGATTCTATGGATAGAATAACCCTTCAAAAAAGTGCGACTTATAGTCCGGTGTGACGTATATATGTGTTTTTCGTCTTCATAATGCATTTTTTGGCTGATGCGACTTAAACTCCGGAGCGACGTATAGTCCGGAAAATACGCTACATTGATCTTGCTCCTGAATTTACCCGTGATATGCACTTTAATGCAAGTTTCACTGGAGACTGAAGTGGGCGTGGCTTCGGAAATATCCTCTGTGGCAGATGAGTAAAGGAAGAAATTTTGGGATGAAATGCCACGTTTGCACTTTGGATCCTAAACCTTACGAGTTCATTTCCACGCGTCACGTGTTCACTCGATCCGGAATACACCCGGAGATGTGTGATGTGTATGTCGGTTAAATAAGTGTGTGTTTGTGTGAATCCACAGCTATCAGCGCTCAGCTGGCTGCTCTCTCTCAGCAAAGGTAAGAACACGTTAGCTTAAAGGCTTAACAGTAGAATAACTTCTAACACGCGCGCGCTTTGTTGGAGGTGAACACACTACTGACTGTAACTCTCTTGTTCTCCAGCGGACGTCCTTCTGCTGTAACGGAGGAGTACAGAGTTCCTGACGGCATGGTGGGACTCAGTAAGTGTATACACGCACGCGTGCGCGCGCACAGTTCAGTGCTTGTGATCAGTGATGTGATTGGCTCTGCTGTCCGTCTCTCTGTACAGTCATTGGTCGAGGAGGAGAACAGATCAATAAGATCCAGCAGGAGTCGGGGTGTAAGGTTCAGATCGCGCCAGGTGAGTTCCAGCATCATCGCTTTAGTGTGTTTAACTCGTGTTTGTTGCTGAAGCTGGGCGCTGTATAGATAGCGACGTGTGTAGATGTCTGTACAAGTGTAACGTGTGTGTGTGGCATTTGCAGACAGTGGAGGTTTACCTGACAGAAGTGTCTCTCTCACTGGGTCTCATGACGCCATTCAGTAAGTGTAAAACCCACTACACACACACACACTCCACTGCTCATAGACCTTTTCTTCTTTTAGCTCCTCCTTCTCAATTTGTACACTTTTATTTATAATACTTTTTTTTTTTTCCCCCTCAGTTTAAAAAAAAAAAAGCTTTCTTCAACTTGGCCATGGTGGGGATGCAAACTTTTGCACTCAACTATTAAACCATACTTTGCTGTGTGTGTATTCATGTTTCGTTTTTTTTTTTTTAAAGATTTTTTTTTGACTTTTTGCACCTTTATTGGATAGGACAGTGTAGAGACAGGAAATGAGCAGGGGAGGGATCGGGAAATCAAACCCGGGTCCCCGGATTTATGGTATGGCGCCTTATCCACCTGAGCCATGACGCCCCCATGTTTCGTCTTTTAACTCGGTTTGCAGTATTTGCAATTTTTCAAATTCTTAATCTATAATTACACGTTTGCCTTTTATAAAACATTCAGGGATGTGATTTTTCCACGAATTCGCGGAATTCCGCTTTTTTCACCTCAAAACTTGAAGAAAATTTTTTTTTCCGATTTTTCCCTCATCCACATTTGTATCTTATTCGTTCTGACTTTGTTTGAAAGATGGCAGCCTCGGATTTGCATCTTTACACCTCGATCACGGAGGCTGCCATCTTTCAACTCTTTGTTTGAAGCGAGCTTACGTACAGCTATCTAACAAGCGCGTTCATTGGTTGTTAGAGCGATGAGCCAATCACGTACCTCGTTTCATCTCAATGACGTAATTGCGTAAATGACGTCATTACGTCAATGAGATGAAACGAGGTACGTGATTGGCTCATTGCTCTGTAACAACCAATGAATGCGCTCGCTTCAAACAAAGAGTTGAAAGATGGCAGCCTCCGTGATCGAGCGTAAAGATGCAAATCGAGTTAAAGAAATCAACAGAATAGTGAAAAAAGTTCCGCTGGGAATGGTTGGAGAAAAACCGCGGCTCGCCTCGGGGCAAATTATGTCACAAGGCGCGGGGCTAGCGGGCCTTGCTCGTGCTGGTTCTTTGGGGGGGGGGGGGTGTGAGAGAGAGTGTGTGTGGGAGAGAGTGTGTGTGTGTGAGAGTGAGTGAGAGTGTGTGTCAGAGTTGCATGTTGACCATTAAATTGGCTTGAATTTGTTAATCATGACAAGTTTTTTCTTGTGTGTTTGCTTGCCATTTTAGTACAATTTTTAAGTCAAAAAACCCCAGAACCCAGGAGCTTCGGGGGGCTTCCCCCCCTTGTCCCCCCACCAGGCCGCTGCCCTGGACCAGTTGGGGGCCTGCGGCCCCCAGACCCCCAGCTAAAATTTTCAGATAATTTCACCAGCCCCAAATCACATCCCTGAATATTTATTTAATGTTTCTGTAGTGTTTATGCTGATACACTGCGTTCACACTCGCAAGAGGTGTGTGTGTGTGTGTGGCCTGTTGAATTTCTTTCCCCCAACTGCAAATGTTTTGGAGAGAAAACGTGTCGTCTTCAAATAAATATGTAAACGGGAATAAAAGAATCGGGTGTTTTAGTTTTTCGTGCATTTTTTTTTCCCCCCTCCTGCTCAACTTGTGACAATTATTGCGAGGTCATAGGTGACGGGATATAAAATGAAACCATGTTTGTAAGTTTTTCTTGTGTTTTTTTGCGTGTGGGTGGGGAACAGGAGAAATGCCTGACCCCACAGACACGCATGTGATGTAGGATTGACCTGAGGAATCGTTCGAGGAGATGATGATTTGCTTGATTTCTCACTTTAACGTGTCGTAACTGACTTGAATAGAACGGAGACGATATTTATTTGCTTGTTGCTGAAATCGCAGCACTCTCTTCAGCCTCACCTTCTGACCTCCTCTCTCTCCCCTACCCAGGAAGGCCAAGATGCTGTTAGATGACATTGTGTCACGGGGGCGGGGCACACCGCCCACCTCCTTTCACGAGGCTAATGGGAGTGGCCACATGCAGGAGATCATCATCCCGGCAGGAAAAGCCGGCCTCGTCATCGGCAAGGGTGGAGAAACCATCAAACAGCTCCAGGTGGGACGAGTCAACGTGATTGTGTCTCAGACCGCACTCAGGAACTTTTCTATAATTGGTGTGTGTGTGTGTGTGTGTGTGTAGGAGCGTGCTGGCGTGAAGATGATTTTGATACAGGATCCATCTCAGGGACCGAACATGGACAAACCACTTCGCATCATTGGAGAACCCTACAAAGTGCAGGTGTGTGTGCGCGTGCTTCAAGTTTGATGGAACAAATTTTAGAATTTGTACAGAACCAGGAAGAGTAACTAGACCTTAATTTGTGTTTTTTTTTTTTTTTTTTTCAGCAAGCAAGGGAGATGGTGCAGGAGATCCTCCGTGAGCGGGATCAGTTCGGAGACCGGAATGAATACGGCTCGCGTATGGGGGGAGGAGGAGGAGGAGGAGGAATAGAGGTGTGTGTGAGTAAAACAAATTTTATGATACACACTATACATCATGATATAGATTTATTAATGAAGTGTTGCTTTAAAAAAACCCTCTTCAATTTTGTCTATAAATTAAATCATTTATATCTGAAAAGACAGAGATTTTAATCTTTACAGTGGGATTTAAATTTTACAATCAGCTGCTTTCAGTCAGTTTGCACTTAAAGCAGATACACAGAACCTTTTATTTTTAAATAAATTTGAGTGGATAGTATCTCCATCCTTGACTCTTGTATGCTGCATAAATGGGAATTAAAAAAATATATATAATATTAGTGCTGTCAAGCGATTAAAAATATTTAATCGCGATTAATGTCGCGACTGTCATAGTTAACTCGCGATTAATCGCACATTTTTGTCACATGAAAAACCATGTAATTCTCTTATCAGCATAAAAAAGTGAATGGGCTTGCTCACCGTTCGAACTACGGGGGTACACGGGGGATCCGAGATCCCCTGAAACAGCATGAGATTCCTTGAAAACATGATTTGGGAAATGTTGGGGGGTCTCTAAAATATTGGCAAAATGATGTTTATTGACATAGCAATCGTGTGTAACGGGAAGCATTTGCATATCCGAAGTGAGCGCGCGATGGAGACCCGCGCTCTGAGACAAGCGCAAGCACCCCCCCCCAAGGGAAAATAAGGGACACAGTTCGAACACTGGTTGTACCAATGTTTTTTTTTTTTTTTGTTTGTTTTTTTAAATTGCAGAGCATAACACGTCTTGTCACAGCCACTGCAAAGTGGGGCTGGAGCCGCCGATGGGAAAACGAAACTTAAGCCAAGCACCGTGGCTCTTCGGGGGAGGGCAGAGGACTCTGGCTGTGCGGGGCGTGGCATCATGTCACAGAGCGTTAATCTCGCGATAAAATTATCGCCGTTAAAATTGAGTCAAGTTAACGCATTAACACGACATTTTTGACAGCACTAATTAATAAATATATATATATATATATATATATATATATATATATATATATATATATATACACACACACTAGTGCATCTCAAAAAATTAGAATACCATGAAAAAGTTCCTTTTTTTTCATAATTTAATTCAAAAAGGTAAACTTTTCTATATTCTTTACATGTAAAGTGAAATATTTAAAGCCTTTTTTGTTTTAATTTTGATGATTATGGCTTATAGCTCATGAAAATCAGAAATCCAGTATCTCAAATTATTAGAATATTCCCTAAGATCAATCAAAAAAAGGATTTACAATACAGAAATGTCCGACTTCTGAAAAGTATATTCATTTATACACTCAATACTTGGTTGGGGCTCCTTTACCATGAATTACTGTATCAATGCGGTGTGGCATGGAGGTGATCAGTCTGTGGCACTGCTGAGGTGTTATTGAAGCCCAGGTTGCTTTGATAGTGGCCTTCAGCGTATCTGTATTTTTGGGTCGGGTGTTTCTCATCTTCCTCTTGACAATACCCCATAGATTCTCTATGGGGTTCAGGTCAGGCAAGTTGGCTGGCCAATCAAACACAGTAATATCATGGTCAGCAAACCATTTGGTAGTAGTTTTGGCACTGTGGGTAGGTGCTAAGTCCTGCTGGAAAAGGAAATCAGCATCTCCAAAAAGCTCGTCAGCAGATGGGAGCATGATGCGCTCTAAAATCTCCTGGTAGATGGCCGTGTTGACTTTGGACTTGATAAAATACAGTGGACCAACACCAGCAGATGACATGGCACCCCAAATCATCACAGACTGTGGAAACTTCACACTGGGCTTCAAACACTGTGGATTCTGTGCCTCTCCACTCTTCCTCCAGACTCTAGAACCGTGATTTCCAAATTAAATGCGAAATGTACTTTCATCTGAAAAGAGGACTTTGGACCACTGAGCAACAGTCCATTTCTTTCTCTCCTTAGCCCAGATAAGACACTTCTGACATTGTCTCTGGCTCAGGAGTAGCTTGATATTAGGAATGTGAAAGTTGTATCCCCTTTCTTGAAGACGTCTGTTCGTGATGGGTCTTGATACACTGACACCAGCCTCAGTCCACTCCTTGTGAAGCTCTCCCAAGTTCTTGAATCAACTTTTCTTGACAATCCTCTCAAGACTGCGGCCATCCCTGTTGCTTGTGCACCTTTTCCAGCCACCCTTTTCAGCAATGACCTTTTGTGGCTTACCCTCCTTGTGGAGGGCATCAGCGATCATCTTCTGGACAACAGTCAAGTCAGCAGTCTTCCCCATGATTGTGGTTGTGTGTACTGAACTAGACCGAGAGATACACTGTGTTCATACTGTTTTACTCGAAATGAAATATTCTAATATTTTGAGATGGTTTTTTTTATGTTTTTGTACTGTATGCCATACTGATTAAAATAGAAAAATGCTTGAAACATTTTAGCTTGTGTAATGAGTCTATAATATATAACATTTTCACTTTCTTAAATAACTGATGGAAAATATTGAACGTTTTCACAATATTCTAATTTTTTGAGATGCACTAGTGTGTGTGTGTGTGTGTGTGTGTGTGTATAATGAGAGTTAAAGTTGGCATTGGAGCTGCCCCGCTGAGCCAGCCAGCCCTGAGCGCTTGACTTCACAGCGGGAACCGGTTTTAAGGCCGAGGCCTTTGACAGCTATAGACCAAAGTCATATAAATCACGGATGTGAAATCTCCGCGTTTCCGCGGAAATCCGCGTTTTTCAAATTGCCTTTCTGCGTAAAAAATCGTTTTCCGTGTTTTCTAAAATTTTAAAAAAAAAATATTTATTTATTTATTTATTTATTTATTTATTTATTCGGTAAAGTCTGGCGCGAAACTTTTCCGGATTTTACTAAGCGGAAGTGACGAAAGCTCCTTACAGCGATCTGATCATTATCGCTGTGTGGAGAGGAGTCGCTATTGTACATGCACTGCTACGAGTATGAATGAAAATGGCGGCGTTGTCTGTGAAGTCCGATGTCACGAAAATAGATTCTGGCATTGAAAATAAGTGGCGTTGGGACTGGTTAGAGCGCAGAGCTCCCGATGGAAGTGTTTTTAGTTTGGTTTTTGAAAAACTCAACAAGAAAGGAATCGCACGTTGCAAATTGTGTTGCTGTGAACTGAACTACGGACGGCGTGGATTTGTGACTCTCAGTGGACACGTGAAAAGCGAAAAACACAGGAGTCGAGTTGAGATTCAGAAGACTAACTATGCATTGCCAGGTAGGCATTAATAATAATAATAATAATAATAATGTTTTATCCTACATATTAAAAACATTACCTTCACTGTTACTTTTTGAATGAAATGTTTAGTTCTCTGAAAATAATGTGATAATTCCAATCTAATTTATCACTAGCACATTTAATATTTACAGATACATTTGAACAATGATTAGGTTTAATCTGAAATTATATTGCAAGTATAAACTTCACAGAAAGTGTGGAATTTTATTTAGCCATTAATTTTTCAGGTGTTAGGTCTGATTGAAGAGAGTAAGTACATGTACTATGAACTGGTGGCAGGGTTTAAATTGTATTGCTAGTTATGTAAGGCCACATAAAATTATATTCTTGTTCCTCATAATCATTACAGCCCGAACCAAAAAAAATTGACCCACCATAAACTTTTTTTTACACTGGTAATTTAGTGTCATGCCTCTGAAACCAGAGTCTGCTCCAACCATTCCAATTTTTCGTGTTTTATCCCCCACATAGCAGAAAAATAAAACAAAATAAAATAAAAATAAAATAAGCCTGTCCTACCCATTTTGAGGAAAAATAGTGATGAGAAACAAGAAATTATTTTCATATGGCCTAACATGACATTTGTAGTGGTGGTAGTTTGGTATCGATGGTAACATTTTTCAGACTTAAGGCCAGACACGGCACCCCAAACCTGAAACATGACACTTTTTTCTCATTTTCAAAATTTTTTTGTAAAGTTCTGAAACATGTATCACTAAAGCACCATGAAATTTGACCAAAACATTTTTTAAACTGAAATGTGCTAATTTAGAAATTTTACATTTTATGTGCTTAAAATGTCACCATTTTAAGTCCTTTTTACAAAAATTTTCGTGGGGGAGACCCCCCAGACCCCCACCAATGGGAGGGCGCACCCTCCCATACCCTCCCCACGACAACTTCGGGGTCGTCTGTTGAGCCTAAAAATTTTCCTCTTTTTTTAAAATTTGTCACTCACATCCCTGATAAATAAAAATTTATGATGAAAGTAAGAAATAGCGTTACCGACTTGCTCAACTAAGACTGATTTGACTTCACTGATTGTGGGTTGACTCTCATTAAAACAGGATGGGTGTTATAACTTATGCAACATGTACATGCATGCATTTTCACTGATAAAACGTAAAAGGCTCATTAAATAATCAGATGAACTGAGACAATCACATTCTGAAGCAAATTAAATAATCTTATACCGCTAACTTAAACACACAATACAAGTTACATGGATTAATCTAAATGCAGGTAAACAACGTGTCGTTTTTTTTGTTTGTTTGTTTGTTTGTTTGTTTTTTATTTTAAATCCAAATGAGAGTCGGCTTTTACCCGTCGGTGTTCTCGCTTCTTGAAGGCCGATTGTTTTTGAAACAATCTGACTTTCAGTTCTCTGTTCATTCACTTCTTCCACGTAAGGGCGAGATGGCAGCGATATCCAGTTTAGAAATCAGACGGCTGCTCCACTCATTCTCCATACTGAGTACTCCGCCATTACTGCTCGGCTCAGGCAGTTACTAAAACCCGGGGCGGGACAGAATGTCACCGGTTTTAGCAACTACTGCGGGGAGGTCACCACCCGAGCGATATGTCCAGTCCCGGGTTTTACCAACAACCCTCGGCTCACTCCGGGATTTCCTTTTCTTGTAGTTTTCTTTAATTGTTGGTACTGCACCCTCTTTCAATACGGACTTATAGCCAACGCTCCTCAACAGATCAGAGGTCTCATACGAGTCTTCAGTAAAATGTGCAGAGCAGAGGAGAGACCGCTTCGTAGCCGCCCAATGTGCCCATGAACTTCTCGCAAAACGCGTCCAAATCTTTGCAGTTTGAACATTCTTGGGCCATGAATGCAACGTAAATCCACCTTCTGTTGTGTTGCTGCACCGGCCAGCAACACATCTACGTGGCATGGCGATAAATTAGCTCAAAATGGAGGATCGGAGTTGCAGTCAGCTCTGTGTTTTAGTATCGCGGAAATGGCGATGAGACCGATCGACTTCCTGCTGTGACGTTACGGACATCAAGGTCATTCACTCAGATCGCTACCTATATAAATCACTTTAATCATAATGACTATATTAGATTTATTATTAACGCTTAAAACTATTCCTGTGCCATTCTTGAGGTCTCAAGGCATTTATAAACAAAAAGTGAGGCCATGGCTCTGCGTATCTGCTTTAAACATGAAAAAATGTAAAATCCTCCCCTTTCATATTGATCTTTCATAAAAACATGACTGTGCTAAAAGTCTGTCCTGTTTTGGTGTAAGGATCATCATGAAGCAGGGTTTCTCCTCATTCATTCATTCATTCATAACTCGAGCGTGCTGATAACGCTGCTGTGTGATTGGTCAGGTGCCTGTGCCGCGTCACTCGGTGGGCGTTGTGATCGGCCGAAACGGCGAGATGATCAAAAAGATTCAGAACGATGCAGGAGTCAGGATACAGTTCAAACCAGGTGAGGAGCTCTCTTCCTCTCGGTTCTTCTTTTTCTCTTGGGTGGGGTGGGGTTTATCAGTATTTGTGTTGTGCATCATGAGGATGATGGTGTGTGTGTGTGTGTGTGTGTTGTAGATGATGGTAGTGGCCCTGATAAGGTCGCTCACATCATGGGGCCCCCTGATCGCTGTGAGCACGCAGCCGGCATCATCAACGAGCTCCTACAGAGCATCCGCGTCCGAGAGGAGGGTGGAGCGGTGAGGAGATACACGATGGATACAAGTCGTGATATTTGTGTCTGATTTTTAATTTTTAAAAAAAAAGCTGAACATTTTTGTTCCGTAAACGTTATGTAACAACTTTTATTTAAAAAAAATTTCAAGCCAATAAAATTCTGTGGTAAATAAAAAGCTCCTTTTTAAAATGAATAATACAACATACATGAAATAAGTTCTCATAACGGGGTACAGTTTTAAAATTAATTTCAAAACTTCAGCACAGTATCTTTTTAAAAATAATTTAAACATTTAGAATGATGTTGATACTGAGTACCTGTTTGGATCTTACTAATTCATGGTAGCTAAATCTCTCTCTCTCTCTCTCTCTCTCTCTCTCTCTCTCTCTCTCTCTCTCTCTCTCAGGGACCCCCTGGTCCTCCTGGGACAGGTATGCCTCCAGGTGGGCGTGGTAGGGGGCGTGCCCCAGGTAACTGGGGTCCCCCAGGTGGCGAGATGACCTTCTCTATCCCCGCCCACAAATGCGGCCTGGTGATTGGCCGAGGAGGTGAGAACGTGAAGTCGATCAACCAGCAGACGGGCGCGTTCGTGGAGATCTCGCGCCAGCCGCCGCCCAACGGAGACCCCAACTTCAAACTGTTCACCATCCGGGGGAATCCGCAGCAGATCGATCATGCCAAGCAGCTCATCGAGGACAAGATCGAGGTAGAAGATCAGGAGCAGAACCTGGTCTTGTCTTTTCCTCAGACCTCCACACTGCGAGTATTCACTGAAATAACCAGATCATAAACCTGCTCTGTGCTCATTCATCTCTCTCTCTCTGCGTAGGGTCCTCTGTGTCCTGTAGGTCCCGGGCCTGGTGGTCCCGGAGGTCCTGGAGGGCCTGGTGGTCCTGGTCCAGCTGGCCCAATGGGTCCCTACAACCCGAACCCGTATCAGCCCGGACCTCCAGGAGCCCCACCTCAGTCAGTACATCTCCTTACACACTTAAAAGCACTTCTTTATTGTGTTGTGTATGCTGACTCAAACAACTTCCTGTAATGTGTGTGTAGTGGCGGCCCTCCAGGTGCCCATCAGTACCCCCCTCAGGGGTGGGGAAATGCCTACCAGCAGTGGCAGCCGCCTGCTCCTCATGACCCCAGTGAGTCTCGTTTCACCTCCATTTTTAGTTTAACCATGATTTCTGGGTAGACTTTTAAACTCTGTCTGCTTTGGAGAGAAAGAAGAATGTAGCAGATGTTTTAAGCATTTTGTTTTTTTCCTCCCCCTGTAAATCAGCATCTCTGTTCCTCCTACTGACTGTGGTGCAGCTTAGTGTTTGTCCCATTAGTGTTACTATCTAAGAATCTTTCACATCGGGTTTCACACGGGTTCAGGTTTTGATATGTGTGTGTGTGTGTTAGGTAAAGCTGCGGCGGATCACAGTGCCGCCTGGGCAGCGTATTATGCGCAGTATTACCAGCAGCCTGCTGGAGGCGCCATGCCCGGCCAGGCACCCAGCGCACAGCCCGCTGCTCCCGCCCCCACTGACCAGAACCAAGCGGCCCAGAACACAGGACAGCCCGACTACACCAAGGCCTGGGAGGAGTACTACAAGAAAATGGGTGAGAGCAAGAACACACACACACGTGCAGTCGTACTCCTGCGCAGCGTCCTTGAACCCTCGTGTGTGTGAGAACACGCGTCTCTTCATATAGATATGCGTTTAAAAAGGGGGAAGAAAAACCGCTGAAATGTCAGTCAACCTGGAGCTAGCGGATTAATGAAGCTAAGTCGGAGATGTTTAGCATCAAGTGTGCTGCGCCTCTCAAACAAAACTAAAAACCTGCATTTGACTCAGTAACGCTTTTTTTTATACGTTGGTGTCAAACTGAAAACGCAAACATTTAACACCGAGTACATTTATGGAAATTCTACCGAACTGCAGCTTTAATAAGTGACCGTGTTCATAAAGCAGCGACTGTGTATTAGACGGGACATGTGATTGACACGTGACCAAGTCTGTTCAGAATCTCAGGCCTGTTAATTAGTGAATGATGAGAGCGATTTGTTAAAGGGTCACTTATTCACAGTTTAAAAGTATTTTACCAGCTGTCTGTCTTTCACTGATGCTCAGTTTGTGATTGTGTTCCATAGTTCTTCGATCTTTTTTTTTTTCTAATCAATATGTTGATCCAAATCATTATCGTAACGCTAAAGGTGGTCATTTCTGATGTTTGGTTAATGAAGATTTTTATGCCTCCAACACTCAAGACTTGTGTGAGATTCTTGTTCTTGGCAGCACGATGTCTCAGGGATGAGTGGTTGAAATGAATGCTTGTAGGATTTATCATTGTAAGTAGAGCGGCGGCTACAATTATCGACACCCTTAACGATCTTTTGGCCGTTGCAAAAGTAGAAAAGACTTTCAATACTAGTCATGAAAGTGTTCCGGAATTGCGGGTTTTTAGATTTTCCGCCAGATTTTTTCTGCTAATGACCCGGAAATCCAGATATTTGACAAAACTCTTGAAAATCTCCGGTTTTCCGAATGGAGAAATTTATTTTTCGGATTTTTCACGTTCCTAGACGCGGCGTAATACTAAGCGTCGTCCGTGCATGGGCGCGGTCCTTAAATAGCCCAAACATAGTTCACTGATTAAAGACAGGTGTTCTTTGTTAACGGCGCGCGTGCCGGAGCTCGTTCGGCGCGCCTTCAGGTGCACGTGCCAAGGCGCGCAGGACTGACACCGTTCTGCGCAAGCGCAACACAATCGCACTAGAAAGCGTGTTCAAGCTGCCAGTGTAGCTGCAGGCTTTTTAGTTGCGAATTACGAGTATTTCCTCTTGTGTTAATAATTCGCCATGTCAAAACAAGCAAAACTTTCCTCCTTCTTTCAACGTGAAGAGAGGTGAGCAATGTATTATATATTATTCTGTGGTTTCGAAGCTGAGTTTTAGTGCCGTTTCTAGAACACAACATCAAGAAAGCGTGGAAGAAACAGCAATAATGGAAGAGCCGGTTTCTAAGCTGCCTAAAACTAGCAATGGGAATTTATTTTTGTTACATACTGCACTCAGGCTGCCAGTCAGTGTGTGAGACAGACACACACACACACACACACACACACACACACACACACACACCCCTTACGCCCCTGATTTACATGAGAAGTTTGGTATTCATTGGTGTTTAAATTTACAGACAATACGAACTAATGTAAACAATCGGCTTCAACTCGCATAAATCTGAATTGGAAATGTTTAGTTCACTTTAGCTTCTGCAAACGTACAACTCGACTAAAAGATTGCTAAACGAGGCTCAATGTCCCCAACATTGAAACCTGAAAGCTTTAGAAACTCTAACAGGCCTTTACTTTTTAACAGAACTGTTTTGGGATTTTGCTGAGTTTACCTTCAGCTGCCTGATTTTTTTCAAAGTAATGAACTGTGCAGCAGGAAAACCACCGCGTTTTCTAAATGCACTCCTGAAAATTACTCGTTAACTCGGGGAATTACATTTGATATTTTTGACATGTTAATCATTAATGTACATGAAAGAAAAAGGCTTAAAAGTTATAACTTGCTTTAGTGAAAAGTACTAGAATGCAGCGTTTTGCGTGTTATGTTGTTAAAATATTTTCGGGGGACGTCTCCCCCCCCCACCCCCAATTTCAGGTTTTTTCCCTTTGCTCCACTTTCATCTCTGAGCAATTCCAGCGTTATGGATGTGACATTTGGACTCAAAATGGCAACAACTGACCTAGTTAATTTTTATTCCTTTCCAGTATTTTAAAATTTGTTGTATATTTTTAAGACCTCTCATATTGGAGAAGTCATGGGAAAAAAAGAATTCCCATAGTACATTTAGAACTCTAGAAAATGCCAAAAAAGACATGCGTTATGGATGTGACGGAAAAAATACCCCATTTCCAGGGTGACTACACATATTCATCAAACTCTGTGAAATTGCAAACATAATATCCAAATGCAGGCATGCATTTAATAAAGGAGTCTTAGCTGAAAATAAAAAAAGCCTTTGTTTAAAATATTTTCTATTTCAAGCAGAATCTAGGAAGAAAAAAATCAGCGTTATGGATGTGACATAATTCCGTTATGGATGTGACGCGTCTGAAATAGACATGGCATATGTTTAGAAAATCAGCAATTTAACCACCATAACCCTTTGAAAAACTCTCTAAATATCAGCTAAAACTATCAAAGTTCTTAAATAATATTTAGGATGGCTATTGTTTTGCTGTTTTGTGGATTTTAGCATACATTTCTGTGGCTTGTGGCAATAATATAGAATTGTACATGATCAAAGTTGATTTTAGCTTGGGTTTTACATTATAAGAAAGAAAGACTGACAGTGACATATTAGGTTGGTTACAAATTGGTTCAACTTATTCACATCTGTAAAATACAGGCCTAGGTGATATCTCTGGGAGTGGTTTTGATGTATTACATGTTGCTTTATTTTTGCATGGTGAGGTTGACATTTACATGGAATTGCCCCTCTACAATACGTAAATTGTGAATGAATAATTACTCAAACCTCCACTGGGGGGAAACAAAAAAATTGATTCCCGATTACTTATCGTATCGGATCACGTGACACCATTCCACAATTATCGACATCCAGATGATTGATTAAAAATGGTGTGTGGTATTAAGCTAACAATTTTATTTAAAATTTGTTTTACATAGACTTGTATTTAGTACAAAAGATCTTTTATATAAATGTCGGTGTTTATTAGGGCTGTAACGATATGCGTATCGAAATCGCGATACGCCGAGCCACGATCCGTATCGCGATACAAGAAGGCAGAATCGCGGTACACCCTTTCAAACTTCTCAGCCCAAAAACAGAGGCGCTTCCAAACTTCAATTTATGAATACTTTACTTTTTATTTAAATTACATTTTAAACTTACTTAAATTACTTTTATTTTTTTATATCTATTAGTAAGTCGTTTTTTCGCCGACCTGCGACAATCTTCTGCGAGTCACGCAACGTCCACACTCGCCACTGGCAGAGCATTCATTTTCTTTTAAGCGGTCGCCATTCTGGTTGCGACGCGGGGAGCGAATCTGTAAACAAGCAGCTCATTGGCTGGCTAGGTGTGCCACAAGCCAATCACAATCACTTGACCGGAAAGGCATGCAGTGTTGCCAGATTGGGCAGGTTTAGGTGCTTTTTGGCTGGTTTTGAACATATTTTGGGGTGGAAAATGTTAGCAATATCTGGCAACACTGAAGGCATGTCTGCTTGGGCGGAAGCCTTCTGCGGCAGTTACATTTTGACACGCGAGCAACGTTTCACCATAAAAATTCCGTAATTTCCATCTGTTTTCCGCGATCACAGAAAATCATTGGCCCTATGAGAGTGAGACAGTGAGAGAGCCACACCCCCCAAAAAAAAATCTTAACGGATTTATACGATTTGGAAAAATGACTTTTTCAGAACCGAAAAAAACAGAGCTTCCGGCTCAACAGTATTATTTTGAGAAATAAAACAGTCTTTGGATATACATTTGTTCATTTTTGCATACATATTACTCATTCTCTGCAGTGGTCTGAATTATTTGTTATTAAATAGTTAATGTAAGTAAGTAAATGTTAATAAGTCAAATTTACTACTTTAAAAAAACATTAAAAAAAAAATCGTGGGCATATCGAATCGTGGGTCAAAAATCGCGAATCGAATCGTGAGTTGGGTGTATCGTTACAGCCCTAGTGTTTATGTAATTGAGGAAGTAATTATAATGTTTGTAAACAAATGAACTGATATTTAACCTGAGTCAGAAAATCTTTTTGTTCCACTTTCTAAATATTTCCGTAGATCACGTTTTGTTAATCATTCGTTGTTTGTATTCATTTCTAGTTTTGTCGTTTACCAATAAACGTCACAGGGAATGGACACTAACCACATGAACATCCGGGTCAAAGGTCGCATCTCATTCCTCGAACCAAAATATAAAATGTCTACTGATATTGTAATATGTGGTCGATTTATTTATTTACAACAAACTGCAAAAAAAAAAAATTCTAAATGGAATAGAAAAATCTGAATATTTCAAGCATGTAATTTTTTATATGCTAGAAATTTAATTCTGCTCCAATGCTATTTATTGCAGTCGGATTCCAAATACTCTAAAAAAAAAAAAAATTCCATTCTGTTATGAATCAGAAATATAATTTATTATAAATCACAGCACTTTAAAAAAAAAAAAAGTACTTCATCTACTTCAACAATCCAGCCACAGGGGGTGCATAAGCGTACTCTTGGCGCCGGTCCCAAGCCCGGATAAATGGAGAGGGTTGCGTCAGGAAGGGCATCCGGTGTAAAACTGTGCCAAATCTAACATGCGGAATGAAAAGAGAAATACCATACTGGATCGGTCGGGGCCGGGTTAACAACGGCCGCCTCCGGTACTGTTGGTCAACAGGGTGCCGGTGGAAAGTATGCTACTGTTGTGCCAAAACGGAGAAGGAGAAAGGGAGGCGTGTTAGGAGAGAGTGTGAAAGATGGAAGGGAAGGAGCTTTATTGATGGGCACATCCTGAGAAGAGATGCAGAGCATGTGGGAAGGAGAATGTTGAGGATGGAGCTGCCAGACAAACGAAAACGAGGAAGGCCAAAGAGGGGATACATGGATGTGGTGAGAGAGGACGTGAAAGTGGCAGGTGTGGTAGAGAAGGATGCGGAAGACAGGGAGCAATGGAGACGAAAGATCCGCTGTGGCGACCCCTAATCGGGAGCAGCCAAAAGAAGACGACGACGACTTCTTCATCTGCTTCAACAATGTGACACAAAGATCGATTCATAACAGTTGTAAATGTCCCTTAATTCCACAGGGTGTCGATAATGGTGGGCGCCGGTAGTGGAAAGTGATCACTATTATCGACACCTCACGACACGCGACTTCTCAAATGCGCGTTTTAGGGGTGGCACGGTTCACAAAAGTCGCGGTTCGGTGCGGTTTGAGGTCTGCGGTTCGGTACGTATTGCGGTTTTTTTTTTTTTTTTTTTTAAATCTTAAGTACTCTGTATTTGGGCATATAGCCTACTATTTACCTTAAGTAAACATAGTTTAGGATACAGCATTTAAGAGAGGTTAAAATTATAGTTACAATGAAATAATCATGCACAAACTGAGTTTGAGTTGACATAAGCACATTTTATGAACAATCTCTGATGAAAAGCCAGGTAGTATTTTGAAACAGCAAGAGGGAAGACATGGATGATTTCAACAGCTTTTTTATTTACTACAGTATTTATACAAAGCGTCAGGAGTGTTTGCTGCCATGTTGTGGCATCTAGAGGAACCAGGTGTCTTTTGTCACATACAGAGTTTTCATAATTGGAAGAAATAAAAATGAGTTCTTAAAGCTTACTTTTGAACAGATGTGTGTGTTAAAGTATTCCCACGAGTGTACGGCATTCGTACTTTACAAAGCTTGCATATTGTGACGTTTTTGTCAATTGATTTTTTTTGCCGGCGTCATCGCATGTAATGGGAAAACCAAAATGTTCCCACACACCTGGTTTGAATGCCGCGGGGGCATCCTCTATGTACGACGACCTGCCTTCTCCACTCCCACCTGCCATTTTTGCACTTGCCATCCACACTCCGCTGTCACTTCAATTCTTTCGCGAACAGGGGTGATAGCGTTCCGGCGCCGCGCCGGATTTCCGGCGTACCGCGGCGCCGGAAAAAAAAATCTAGTTCGCCCATTATCCTGTCATTCTGAGATGCGCAGATAGACAGTAAAGGGAATTCCGAATTCCCTTTACTGTCTATCTGCGCATCTCAGAATGACACAGGATAATGGGCGAACTAGGTTTTTGTTTTTTTGTTTTTTTTCCCCGGCGCCGCGGTACGCCGGAAATCCGGCGCGGCGCCGGAACGCTATCACCCCTGTTCGCGCGAAAGAGAACCACATGGTTTCATACGGGCATTCGGCTTTTTTTTTTTGGCGAACGTCTTAAATAGGGGTACCGCGGTTTATACGCGTATTGCACCGCAACAGGCGTATCGTACGGTTCGGTTTTTTTCCCATAACCGTGCCAAGCCTAGCGCGTTTAGATACAAAATGCCGACTGTCGAATGAAAGAGTCAGAAACAAAGTCGGTTTCGACGAGGAGATCATGAAATATCGGTGAATTTGATCAGTAAAAACACGTCCATGATCTTTCCACCATGCTTACCTGCGATGACGACGTCCGGGTTTTCCGAAAAATTACTGATCATGCTGAAAAAAAAAAAATTCTATCTCCGATAACAAGCTGTCCCATCAGACGACAAGATCAAAGGGCGAGGGAAGGGCGGGTCTTCTGGTTGATTGATTAACCAATAATAACTGTAACTCACCTTTTGTAAATTGATTTTTTTTATTGGTAAATCTCGAAAGTTGTCGATAATTGTAGCTGCCGCTCGAGTAGATAAATGGATTTAGATTTTGGAGTTGATCCAAACACAGTCAAGGTCATGCCAGGGTCAAACATCTGATGGGTTTTTCTTATAACCCACCTGACGGGTTGTCCTATTTTCCTAATGAAGGTAGTAGTAAAGTAAGTGTGTGTGTGTGTAGCTCAGGCAGGTGGTGGCGCTGCTCCAGCAGCAGGTGGCGCTCCAGCAGCGACAGGAGCAGCAGGACAGCCTGACTACAGCGCTGCCTGGGCCGAGTACTACAGACAACAAGCAGCTTATTACGGCCAAAACGCACAGAACCCCGGACAGCCTGCAGCCACGCAGCAGGGCCAACAGGTACACAAGCGCGCGCGCACACCTCATTTGCATAAAACTCAAGTGTGTTGCGAAATTACATAATTAAACTGTGCAGCTGTTGCTGTCGACTCTGAACTGGTAGTGTAACCATGGCAACCAGCAATAGACTCATTACCCCATGGTAACGACAGCGCTCCGTGTTCTTGCAGGGTGTGAAATGTTGTTAATCTCCTCCCCTTCTGTTTTTTTTTTTTTCTTCAGGCGCAGTAAACTTCCACACCCACATGGACTTCTGCCCCGTTTGCTTTCCCCCCTCCTCCTCCTCCTCCTCCCCCCGTTGTCGCGCGTCCTCCTGCAACTGACAAATGGACACGAACAAACACGCGACCTTGTAAATGATCCGTTTCTCTCTTCTTGTAATTTCTCTCCCCACTGATGGACTAAACCAAGCGTAGCTGATAATTTTTTTTTTTTTTAATATTTTCTTCTTTTCCTTCATCCTCTAAATGTGATTAAAATCCGTCGCCAGGGAAACGAAAGGGATGCTTTTGAATCATTGCCAGCTAACCCACCTCCCTTACATGGACTCGCACTTAATGTCTTTTTTTTTTTCTCCTTTATTCTTCCTCTTTCTGTCACTTTCTTCCCCAATTAAGGTGTTATTGCATCTAAAACTGGTGTAAAAATCATTTGTTTGTTTTTTAGACTTTTTAATTTTATTTTAAAAATGGAAATCGGTTGAGTTTGGAACATTCCTAGTGTCTCTCCCTGACCCACTCATTTGGAGGTGTGTGTGTGTGTGAGAGAGAGAAAATGAATGAATGAATGGACATGTCTGACATCTACTCCGCCCCTCCCGTTCTCCTCCCAGGTTCATGAAGCTCTGATGTTATATAGAGGTGTATATTGAACGCTTGGGTTTTTTTTTTTTTTTGGTTTGTTTGTTTTTTTACCGCTTGTTTTTAAAACCTTCACAATAAAAAAGGAAACGAAATGCAGACTGTTCTTGTCTTCGTTCACTTCGCTACCGAGTCAGTACATGTACAAAAAAAAACTTTAACGTGGACTCATGTGATCCAGAATCTCACTCGAGACTGTAAGAGGTTTCTTTTTTGTTTGTTTTTTTCTCCTTTCTGTAACGTTTCAATGAAATCTGACAGCTGTGAACGCAGTGCAGTTTTTGTCCAGCAGGAGAAGTGGCGCTATTGAGCAGAAACTGATCTCTGATGCTTCCTGAGAGGAAGAGAAACTAATCAAGTGGATCACCAGCGTGCAGCCAATCAGGACACGGAAAGGTGTGTGCGTGTGTGAGAGAGAGATTTACACCTGAACCCTCTGTTTTTATAATTTGTACCAGTTATTTATTGTAATGTACGGTGAATATGGATACATTAAACATGCAGAGTTTCTCCTAATCACTGAATTAGGAAATAAAATAGTGGTGTCGTCATACTTGGGTACCAAACCTTTTCCCTTCTGGAACGAGACTCTGCTCAGATTTAACCCAGCGCCTCTGTCTTTTACATTTCCACTCTTTCTTCAACGAAGGGTGATTTAGTACAGGGTTCCTACGCAGTATGGAATTTGATTTTAGTATTTTCCAGGTATGGAAATTAGGGTATGGAGAAATGTTCCCAGACCTTTGCCGCTACATAGTAAAATGAAGCTCAACATTCCGACATTCAGTTGAATTTTGTTAAAGAAATGTGTTGAAATGCGGAGGGAGCGAAACGGGTGTTCTGTTGTACTGGCATGCGCTCCGCCACACCCCCTGAACCTGCTTGCTTCTTGCAAGACTTTGGACAAGACGCAGGAAAACCCCCTGCTACAAAACGCCTCTTGAACACACGTGAACACACACATCATAGCTCCAGTCAGTGTAAAAATGCTTATGGCTTATTTGGCAGTGTTGCCAGAATTTGCTAGAAAAATAAGGCACATGGACCCTGAAAACAAGCGACCCAAGACAAAAAAAACTGCCAACAAAAATATGAAGGCTGTGTGCGCAAACATACATATAAACTGAACAATGCTGTTATTACATTATTATTATAATTACATTACATTTAGTTGTCGCTTTTATCCAAAGCCACTTAGTTATTACAGGGTACAACATGGTTACAACCTGGAGCAATGTGGGGTTAAATGCCTTGCTCAAGGGCACTGCAGCCATTACATACTGGTTAGGGTGGCCACGTCTCGGCCACGTCTGCCATCTCTTGGTATGTGGACAAAATGTGATCTACAGTGGAACTAACACAGGGCCTTCATAAAACACAATAGTAAATACAAAAAATGCCATAATGACTGTTTTCAAATTAGAAGCTTCAGT